>NC_035169.2:30169545-30469545 GCF_001659605.2 Manihot esculenta
TACAGATCAGAAAGTCAGGCACTTTCGGGGGCAGGTTCGGCGGCCGAAAGTCTCCACAGATTCGAAAGTCACCAACCTTCGGGGGCAGGTTCGGCGGCCGAAACTCCCTTTCAGATCCGAAAGTGCATGCTTTCGGGGGCATGTTAGGCGGTCAAAGACTGCCTCCACAGGCAGGTTCGGCGGCCGAACTTGGGTTCTCCAGAATGGCAGAACCCGATTCTGCCCTATGCATTTCAGCCTCCAAAACTTTCAAACTCTCACATCCTTTCCTCAAACATGCATACTCACTCCAACATGCATAAGGGGCATAAAAACTAGCCTAAACCCTAACAAACAACAACAAAACATAAGCATACATTGAACAAAAATCCAACTCAAACCCTATTGCTCTAGATCCAACCATCACATGCATCTCTACCCCTTAATCCTTCATAAAACTTAATTAAAAACATAAGAGAGGCAAGGATCTAGGCTTACCTCTTAGAGATCTAGCAGTGACAGCAACCCCAACTTGGAGATGAGTCAAACGGTCTCCAAGACTTCAAAACTCGGGTTTAAGCTTAGATCTTCAAAGACAAGAGAAAAATCGTGAAAACATTGAAGGATTTGAAAGAAAAATCATAAAATCCACAAAGGGAGGGCAAGAACTCACCTTTGCCCGAAAATGGAGAGAAAAACTCGCCTGTTTTTGGACTGGAAGCCTCTTATAGGTGGCTGGCCAGACCACCTTCGGGGGCCGAAGAGCTCCCGCTGTAGCACCACTTTCGGCAGCCGAACATGAGGTTCGGCGGCCGAACCTGGGCTTGTCCCTCAAAAACATTTTTCTTTCAGTTTAAAACCTTAACTCAAAACCAAACAATAAAATCATGAAAATCATTTTGTAAAACCATATTTTACCCTTCTAGAGGTTTTGGTACCCGAGATTCCGGATTTCAACACAGATTCCATCGGAAAGTTGGAATTCCGACGCCGGAGTCTAGCCGGGTATTACAATGGCTGTGAAACCCTATCTCTAGAAGAGGAATTAGTCATCAATACCTTATAACTCGATCAAACACTATATTACTCAGCATTGGCAAAATGCTAGATTGGCATATCAGAAGTGCCGATAGGAGTCATTGGTAAAGAAAGAATTGCAGTAGCTTGCTAATAGGGGAACAACCTAAAAACTAGTGGATGATACCAATCTCAAGCATGATGATCAATCAAATTCACTACCATTTCAATGCCAGTAGGACAATGGAATGGTTTTGCAATTGTAATACTAGATAATTGAGGCACCCAAGATCATACCAAATATGAGTAGACTGACCATCACCAATGTTCAAATGAGTCTCTTGCCAAAGAACCTCTCTACCTACTAAGAAACTTTTTTCGAATCCATGAGCTATTATGCTTGCAACCTGCCTATCAAAAAGAGGAATGAGGGAAATATACAACTTTTAAAACCTGTGCCTATAAATTTGATGGATTGTGTTGAAAATGCCAACACTATTTGAGAAAGGGGTAGAACATCACGCATAAAAGGAAGAGGGGTTTGTTTACTAAAGAGAATATGAGATTTTTAAAAATTAATAAATTAATATGTAGCCGTTGTATAAGCTTGTAGGAGATGCAACAAGTAGGTCACCTCCTGACATGTAGCAAGTGCAAAAAGTAAAATATTATATGCAAACAAAACATTAATGATAGCTTGTGCATACCGCAAACCTTAATTCCCTAGATTAAACCTCTAGGAAAGGCTGATGAAAGCCAAAAAAAAAAATAAGGCCTGTGTTTACTAAAGAGAATATGAGATTTTTAAAAATTAATAAATTAATATGTAGCCGTTGTATAAGCTTGTAGGAGATGCAACAAGTAGGTCACCTCCTGACATGTAGCAAGTGCAAAAAGTAAAATATTATATGCAAACAAAACATTAATGATAGCTTGTGCATACCGCAAACCTTAATTCCCTAGATTAAACCTCTAGGAAAGGCTGATGAAAGCCAAAAAAAAAAATAAGGCCTGAGGTATGAAGAGAAATAAATATAGAGACAAGAGATCACTCTAACACAAACCTCGAGAAGGATGGAAAGGCGCGACTGGAGTGTCATTATATAGGAAAGTTGACTGTTGAAACACAATGCATAACCAACTGTATCAATCTTGAAGCAAAACCCATATGTTCAAGAATCAAACATAAAAACCGCCAATCTACTTGATACCAAGCTTTATACATATCCAACATCAAGGCCATGGAGTGCAATCGACTGTAAGGAAGCCTAGAGATCACTGCAACCTAAACATATGCAGCGGAAAAATAAAATAAAAAAATCTTTATTTGCCCTTTCAGGATCCGAGTGGTTCGTTCAATTCGAAAAGAATGATAAAAAAACTAACATTTTAAATTTTGAAAATCCTATCAGGACTGATGGTGCTACTTCTAAAACGAACACTTCCATCTGAGTGCTAGCTTTTTGAATGGATGGATTATCTATGTGCTCCAAATCTGCAACACAGAAAACGATCACAAAGACCCTCCTTACGCTTTTTGTAAAACTCTCAAAGAATGCATTTTCTGTTCACTCGTTTTCTCTTATAAACTTTTCGTTTTCACACTTTTTGTTTCATAAAAGAGTTTTAGTAATCGTAAGAGGCACACAATCGCATATACCAATATATCTATGCGATAAGTCATTTTCAAAAGAAAACGAAGCGATAAGTCATTTTCAAAAGAAAACGAAAAGACTTTTTATCTGTCACCATTACAGATAGACTGCAGATATTATTATCTTATAATAATTACAAATAATTAATATTAATAATAATAACATCTTTATTAATATTATTATTAATTATACTAACGGACTCTTAACCCATTAATATGATGTAGCACATCAAATAACGTTCTATTGTGTGTAATCCAATAGACTCACATTAATTGACAATAAAATCAGTCCAATAAGGCCCATAAATCATAAACGGTCTCTAGCAAGACGTTATAACTACTTAATTAATATGAGAATCAATAGTCCGATAAAACCCAATAAATAGAACATGTATTAATCTTTTTGTCACACGATATCTAGTTTAAACATAAGTCATGATCAATGTCAAACTTATAATATTCAAACTTATGATTTCTCGATTTATAAGTGGACTGATAAAACTAAATGATATTGATCACGTTATCAATTCATTTGAGCATGGCCATGCATTTCTCAATCTCACTTATCGAGGAGTCTAGAAAATATTTCTCTCAAAGAGAGAGACAAATTATATCTTGATTGTTCAATATCCTTTACATAATTTATATTACGCTCAATCATAACTTTTATAATTATCCGATTAAAAACAATATTTGGTTATGTTAAAATATAACAGTTCTTATATTGAAAATTATGACAATTTTAAATCAAAAGATTAAAATATAACTAACTTGAGATTCACTTATAACAATAACCCATGTAGTGATCTCAGTATGCATCCATCCAATATTTTGTTCTATAACAAGTATCAATGATTATGAATTTATATCAACATACACATAATCATCTCATGGTTATTAATCAATAATCGTATTAGTCATATTTTATTATTGTCAATATAATAATAAGTAATCAGGAATGTTAATAATTATTATGTAACATGCAAATAAATAATAATGATAATAAAATATATTTTATTAATAAATAAAATGACATACAAAAAATGCAAGATAATGGCCTAGAACAAATATACTAACACCGACTTGGTGACTTTGTAAAGTAATGAAACGCCTTATAAGTAAGTACAATATTATCCTGAATAACCTAATTACGAATAAAAATATTTTGATTTTCGAAAATAAGAGAATGCATTTATACCTTCAATCTATTCATAAAAGACTTGAAAATTACTTTATAAACCAAATTACACAAGCTAATAGCGTGAAACTGATGAATATCAATGGATCACAACATTTCAAAATAAAAGCAATGTTACTTCGATTAAACTCTTTCAAAAAAGAAAACTAGTATCATATAAACTATACACAATCCGACATAGAGAAAGGTCAACAACCTCCCAAATATGCTAATAGAATAAATCTGAAAAATCTTCAGGGTGTGGAGCTCTTTCACCTCCAAGTTGAAACCATTGATTTAATCTCATCATCTGAAGGAGCTAATAAGATGACCTCGTTCATCTCTGACATAACCAATGAAAGAATATGCCAAACGACACGACACAGTTACCAAATGAAAAAAGAAATCTTATATTTAGTCCCTTTAGTTTAATTTTATTGACCACACTGCACAGTTGACAAATAATATGACAATGACAATATATTTAGAAAATATTAGAGGACGTATTGATTTTTTCAAATAAGCTTCAAATTTTAGTATAAAACTTAAATTATAATTTTTTTTCCTAAATTAAGATAAAAAATTATTGCCCCACCTACTATAAAGTTTTCATGGAAAAAATTAAGAGATAAATGACAAAAAACTCTATTTTTTTAATTTTTTTAATTATATTTTATTTTATTTTATCATTCACCAATTAAATGTTACATTTTTATATGTGTTTTTATTAAAGTTAGATATTAAAATTTTTATTAAAAATTAATGAAATTTTCATGTGATCTAATATTATTGTCACGTCATTTTGTCATCTGATATTATTATCACATCATTTTGATACGTCAATAAAATTCATCTAATATTATTATCACGTCATTCTACAACGTTAATAAAGTTTATCTGACATTATTGTCAAATTATTCTGTCACATCAATAAAGTTCAGAGTATAATTAATTATAACTTAAAATGTTAAAGTTTAATTAGTAAATTTTTTTAGAAGTTAAAATTTTTTATTTATTTCTCTTAAAATTAAAATCGATAATATTAAAAAATAATTTATTATATTATTATAATAAATTTAATTTATCCACCTTCTAAATTAATTTTTGAAAGCAACATTAATTATTTTTATAGTTTAAAAAGTATATAATTAACAATATGGTTGAAAGTTAAAAAAATCCTATTTTAAAAATATACTAAAAATAGTTATAATTACTTCAATATTTTATATTTTAAAAATAAATTATGTAAAATATAATTTTATATCAATTTTATATTTTAAATTATGAAATATAATTAATATATATTATTGATCATACATTTTTTAAAACTACAGTAATTAGTATGGATTCAAAAAGAAAATTATGATGTGGGTTAATTTTGAATTAAATTAAAATAAATTAATTAAATCATTGATAAATTAAAAAATTTATAATAATAATATAAATGATTTTTTTAATATTATGAACTTTAATTTTAAAAGAAATGATAAAAAAATTTATAATTGTATAATAAATTTTAAAAATTTATTAATTTAATTCTGACTTTTTAAATTATAATAATTGTATTTTAAATTTTTTTAACGTGTTAAAATAATGTGTTAAATAATATGATAATTTTATTAATTTTTAATAAAAAATTTAACATTAAAATGTAATTTAAAATAAATAGAAATAAAAAAATTCATCAATTCAAAAATTAAAGAAAATCTAACTAAAATTTTAGTCAGAAAAGAAGTCGAGTTTGAACACTAAATCTTAAAATATCACAAGAATAATGAGAAAGCAGTGCAATCTTATCAAAAAGTGATATAATCATGCGTCTATATATATATATATATAAATTAATTATAAAATTAAACTATTTTTAATGATAATAATTTTATATTTTGAAAGAAAAATCAATAATACTACTACTAATAAAAAAATATTAATTAAATTAAATTTAATTAGTGGAATGGTCCAGCCACTAAATTTATAATTTTAAACAATTACTCATCACTACATATATTCATGCACTATCGACAAAAGAAAATTAGGTTTAAAATAATGAAACAGTTATTATTAAAATTATATAAGTGGAGAATTAATTAGCACCATATGTGAAAAAGCAAAACAAACCAAACACGTTGTCGTTTTGCAATACGAAAGTGATAGTTTTGCAAAAAAGGTCAGGCCTCCAAAGAACATATAAACTTATCTGTCCCAGCCTTACAAGTTGATGAGAAGACATCATAAGGATTTTTAGTGTTTGCAAAATCTTCTTTTCTTTGTCTGCTTGATGATTTTGTAGAATACATTAGATTCCATAATAGAGAATTAGGCTTGCCTGCCTAACAAATTTTTACATTTTTCTTGTTGCTATTGGACTCCATTTTCACCAATTTCTAATTTAAAATCTGAAACTCATGCTAACTTTAAATCATATCAATAATAAAAATGTTTGCTAGGCACAAAATTTTTCTTCATTAATAACATATTTTAAATTTAAGTTCTAAATATATAATATTTTTAAAATTTAAAAAGTAATTTTTTATTTTTTTCGAATTTTTATAGTGTAAATTCAGATTAATCGAATCGATATATTTTCAATATTAAATGATGTATATAAAAAAATATTAAGGAATAAATCAAAATTTTTTTATGAACTTTATATTATATATTAGTTTTTATAATAATAAAATTAATGTGGTTGTAAATTTTTTAATTGGTAATTTATTATATATTCTGTTTTTACAAACTTTGATTTATTAGTTGATTTTTTTTTATTACAAGGAAAAGATAATTTTTTTTAATGTGATACGAGATATGAATTAATAATATATATGAAAAAAATAATATAAAAAAGATTTGGAAGATCTGATAATGTTGTTAAAATATGTATAAATTGAGTAATATATAGGCTCTTTGCGTTACTTTTCGAGTTTACGAGTTTGATAACATATAAAATATGAGATCTCTTACGATCAAAATATGTGTTGTAATTTTATCAGACTCTTACAATTAAAGAAAATCAACTCTCATGAGAATTAAATAAGGCGAGCATGACTTGATTCGACACAAGGGATAAACACATACTTCTATCGCAATGGTTGACTCCATTAACTTACACTGAGATTATAAATGCACGCACGTATTGAATATCAAATCAATATGATGAGATTTTGATCTGATGTAGAAGAATAGACGGAAAATATATATTTTTGAATCAACTTGAATTTCACACTCTTAACTTTTTTAGAAAACTTTATATTTTTACTACTCTAAAAATCTTAATTTATTTAAATCAAAATATTCGGTTCTATTAATTTTTTAACCATCAATCTCAATTTATTGATTTTTCTGACCAATTAAATTTTTATCTTGTATTTTCATTTGTTAAACACACAAAATTTCAGTTAGAGCCATAATTTTTAATTTTAAATCTCTTATTAAAGTGTATTTTTTTTATTACAAACATAAAAATAATACATTAAAAAGGAGAAAATACAACATACAGTGGAGGAGCTAGCAATAAAAATAAAAATAAAAATAAAAATAAAAACATATAATGAAAGAGAAGAGTCACCCATAAGTTGCACTCCAAGGCTTAGTCTGGTGGAAAGTGCATCCTGTAGCCTTGAAAGGTCTAAGGTTCGACTCCCCCAACCCCCTATTTCAAAAAAAAAAAAAAAGAGTTACCATAAGTTAAAATACTCGCCATATTCAAGAAAAGAAATTAGGTCAATAAAAGAAAAAAAATGGAAAAGAGAAATGATGAATATTGACATTAAATTCAGATTTTTTATATTTATTTCCTTCAATGATAAATTTTTTTAATAAAATATACTACTTTTATTTAATTTTTTTTGAAATAATACTTTTATTTAATTTATTAGCTTAATTATTTTCATATTTAATATTATTTTATCCTTCTCTTGTTCAGAGTTTGTGCTAATAACATTAGACTCTTTTTTATTCACATTATTTAGATCAATTTATATAAATAATTAATTAAAAATAAAAAAAATATTTTTATGATAACATTATAAATTTTTTATAAGTTGTAATTAAAAACATAATAATAGGCATATTAAAATTTAAAAATAAAAAATATATTTTTTAGATATTATTAATTAAAAATAAAAATTAAATGATTTGGATATTATTTAAATAATAATAATAATTAAGTTTAAAATAAATTCAAATAATTTATGATAAATTGTAATTAAGTTTGAGTTCAAAACGATTTCAAATTTTGAAAAAAAAAACAATTAATAATCATATTTATTAGATACTAATAGTTTTATATTGACTTATTAATCCAAACGTTTTCGTTTTCTATCTTTTCCTCATTGTTTTATTATCTGAATTAGTATTTCTTACGTTTTACTCATTATTTTTTTTATTCATTCTTACTTTATTTTTTTAAATTTAATAAATAAAAAATATAATTAATTAAAAAAATGGGTGAGATAAACAAGTAACCGATCAAAATCTTAAATTTTAATTAAAATTAATGATTAAAATTGCTATAAATTTTAAAATTTTAATTTAATTATTTAAAATTAAAAGTTTGAAATATTAACGTGACAAAACATTTGGGTTGTTTGGTCTAATACGCCATTTATCTTTTACTTTATCTAAATTGTTAAGTAACAAGACAAAATTAAATAATGAAATATATTTCAGTTTCTTATTTTTAATTTATTACTATAAAATCATTTATTTTTAAAATATTATATAATATTAAATCTCTCATACTATGTTTCATTTATTTGTCAGATAAAATGGATAGATAAATATATTTCATAATGTAAAAATTAAAAATTAAAATGTGTAAAGAGAGAAAATGTTATTAATATTTCATATGATACTTTTAATTTTTTTTTATTTTTATAATGTTTTAATTCTCTTAAATAGAAAAACAGAAAATGATTTGGAAAATTTTTATGTAATATTTTTAAAAATAGAGCGATTTTATGTTAACAAATTAAAGATAAAAAATTGAAGTGTTAAGACCTCTAAGAAATAAGTCAATCACGTAATAATTTTATTTAATTTTTTACTATTTTAAGTGATGTGGAGAACTCGATCAATTTAATTTAAAATTAAATAAAATTAAAAAAATTAAAAATTAAAATTTTAGAGTTTATGAAAATTAAACTAAATTGATTTTCATTAAAAATGAATTTAAATTAAATTGAGTTAGTTTAATTTAATTTAATTCGATTTGATTGATTAAATTTTTTAATAATTTTTTTATTTTTAATATTTTATTTCTAATATTTTAAAATTTAATTGAAATATTTTAATTTTAATTATGGTTTGATATCTCTATATTATAAAAAAAATATAATTACCATTATTCAATTCAATTTTATCGATTTTTTTATTAAAATTAAATTAAATTGAAATAATTAAAATTTTTAAAAATAAAAAATTAAATTAAATAAAAAAAATTGAATTGAATTTATAATTTAATTTGATTCATTTGATTTTTTTTATTTAAATAAAATATTGGCATAATTAAAATTTAAATATAACCTATAAATTAAAGCAGTCGTATACTTAATTTGGTGGTAAGTGTATTTGGTAAGTGTATTTGAATAAATTTGAGAAATTTCAGATTCTATTCTTTAATTTTTAATTTTCAATTTAAAAAAAATTTATAAATTAGACACCACAATTGAATTTTGTTTTTCTTTTACGTCATAAAAACGAATATCTTAGAAAAGTTGGCGAAGAAATTTGAATTCAAATTCTAGGAAAAATAAAGAAATAATGATAAAATTACCATATTAGCTGATAATAATGGATGATACTTGGCCATGTCCCAATATAAAAGGCAAGAGATAACAAGTATGAATTGATTTTTCATAGAAATGGAAGATAATGAAATTATAAGGTAGTTGACATTGACAAGGGCAAGTGTATTGATTCTTAAATAATTTGAAGAATGACTTAATTGGTGACAGGTGGGCCTTTGCTTACCTCATCTTTCCAATTATTTTAAATTTTAAAATTAATGGTCAACACTAATCTAGCTTAAGATGCATGAATGTAGACTACCATTGACCTGTATTTCATTCTATTATATTCCTCTTTCAGAAATTTGACACACATCCAATAAGACTTTGACATCCCACTAATTTTTACCTTTTTTCTTAAAAAAATTAGTGTATAATCAATAACTCTAAATGTCTAATATTTATAATATATAACGATAACAGCTGAATTTCACCACCCCAATATAAGACTTAATTCATGATGGTAATCCTGATCTAAGAGTTAAAGGGCCTCTTTAATGAACCGGTCTGGACCACCCGGCCTTGAGGTCAGGCCTCCCGTGGACCATAGCCTTCTCACACTTGGCTCGGTTATGAGGCCCAATGTGATAAGGGGTAGTCGGCCCATGCATCCAGCAGATCTATTATATGCGTGTCAGGAGGGAATTAAATGACCATTTAGCATGGAACAGACGTCTGACATTTCAGTACGTACGTATCCACAGGACAGAGATAGGTGGCCCAATAATGGTAGGGCCGTTAGACCTCACTAGCCGACAAAAGAAAAGAATAAAAGGAGAGGAGCTCCCTCCTCTCGGACTAAGCTGACCCAACCATTGTAAACCCCTTTTTTCTCTAGATCTCAGATCATCAATTGGCGCCGTCTGTGAGGAACGAAGGAGATCTTTTCATCGCCGGAGTTCCACTCTTACAAAACCCATTGAGATCCGCAATGGCCAACCATAACGAAAACAACATTGCTAACACCCTCAATGACCTGAGCTCTGCCCAGGAGGGGCAACAGTTCTCTTTCTCCAGCCCCACAACCCCTAACAAATCCCTTTCAATCCCTCGCCAAGCTCGGCAGGGAATGTCCCCGGAACCACCCTATCCAACCAGGACCTCCAAGTCATGGCCCTCCAACTAGAAAACCGCCCATTGGCTGGGGCAAATAATGCAGCAAAGGGGCCTCAATACCCCAGTGAACGTGTTGCCTGTGATAGAAGAACCCCGAACCAACGAACTCCAGCCTACCTTTAACCACCCCCAAATAAACAGTAGAGAAACTGGAGAAAGAAGTAGAAGGGCGGGTAGAGACGAACAGCCGGAGGCTAGAACCTATGGAAGGAGGGCGAGGGAGCTGATAGAAAATGATGAGGTGGAGAGTTACTCGACCAGAACAACCAGGAGGACAGAAAATGAAGAATGGGAGGAGGAATATCGCCTGGAGAAGAGGCCCAGACAAGAAGAAGAACATGTGGATCAGAAATTGCAGAAAATAAGAGAACAACTCCTAGCTGAGCTGGGGGCGAAGGACCATAAGTAGGTCCTCTTACTCGCGTCCTCGCCTTTCTCGAGATGGGTACAGCAGGAGACCATCCCCAAGAAGTTCATGATGCCACCTATGGCGGCATATGACGGAGTTGGAAACCCAAGGGAGCACGTCCTCAACTACAAAACCTTCATGGAGTTGCAGACCTTATCGGATGCCTTGATGTGCAAGGTATTCCCCACGACGCTCACGGGGCCAGCACGGGCGTGGTTCAATAGCTTAGAAGCAGGAAGCATCAGAAGTTTTGGGGATTTGGCCAATGTCTTCATCAGTCGATTCATAGCCGGGGTGCCGGCTGACAGAAAAACCAGCTACTTGAAAACAGTCAAGCAGAGGAGAAATGAATCGTTGAGGGAGTACGTAGCCCGTTTTAACACGGAGGCCCTACAGATCCTTGAGCTGGATGAAAGCAGAGCTGTAGAAGCTATGCAAAAAGGGACGACCTCCCCAGAGTTTTTTGGCTCATTAAGCAGAAAACCCCCTACCTCGCTGGCGAAACTGATGAAGAGGGCAGAAAAGTACATAAGGCATGATGATGCCTTAATGACGAGCAGATTCGCCAAAGAGGCAGTAGATAGGGGAAAAGCCCCAGAGGAAAGGAGGCCGGAAAGGCATGAGAAAAAGCAAAGCAAAAGGCCTGAGACCTACAGACAACCCTGGGACTGAAGGGACCCGAGACCATTCCCCCCTTGGGTTCCAAAACAAAGACCATTCCCCCCACGAGTTCCAGAGATCCTAACCCCACTCAACGCCTCCAGAGCCGAAGTGCTCATGGCAGTCCAAAACAAGGAATTCCTCCAATGGCCGAAGCCCATGAGGGCTGAAGTAAGCCAGAAAGATCATGACAAATACTATCAGTATCACCGTACACACTGCCATGACACCAATAATTGCTACTAGTTGATCAGCGAGATCGAGAGGCTAATAAAAAGAGAGCATCTCAGGAATTTTGTGAAAAAATCGGAGGGAGAAAGGCCTCAGCAGAACCTTGCAACAGAGAGACCCAGGAGGACGGGAGCAAGACCAGTGAATGATGGCTCCAGTGGAACCATCAATATGATTGTCGGAGGGACTGGAGGTCGGATGAGCAGGAGAGGAAGGAAAAGAGGCCTAGACGGGGAAGGTAGCAATGCCGAGGTCATGCAAGTAACAGAAAATTCCCCAATGGTCATCTCTTTCTCCCCAGAAGACGCTCGGGGCATTCAGATGCCGCACGATGACGCCCTTGTTATCAAAGCCGTCATCCACAACTACCGAGTCAGGAAGGTCCTTGTTGACAATGGAAGCAAGGTGAACCTATTGTCGTACAGGGTCTTCCAACAAATGAAAATACCTGAAGAGCAGATGGTCCGGGATCAGGCCCCGGTGAAGGGGATCGGAGTAGTCCCAGTGCCTGTGGAGGGAAAGGTGAAACTGGCCCTAACCCTCGGGGAAGCACCTCAGGCGCGAACTCACTATGCAGTGTTCCTAATAGTGAAACTTCCCCTGAACTACAACGCCATATTAGGAAGGCCAGTTCTGTACGATTTTGAGGTGGTGACCAGTATCAGATACTGGGCCATGAAATTCCCGACAAAAGCAGAAGTGGGAGTCAGGAAGAGGCGAGAGTAGTATACCTGGCCACGGTACTGAAGCCGAGATCGGCAGGGGAAAAGTTCGACTCAAAAGTCCTAGAAGTCCGAGATGAGAAGAAAGAAGCTAGAACGGAACCAGTGGGAGAACTGGAAACCTTCCCCTTATCAGAGGCAGAGGCGAACAAGGTCTTCAGTCTCAATGCTGGCTTGACTGAAGAGCAGAAAACTGAAGCCATGGCTCTGATCTAAGGTCATGCATCAAGCTTCGCTTGGAAACCATCTGACATGCCTGGGATAGACCCGAAGGTGATGATTCATAAGTTGAACGTCCTCCTAGAAGCCAAGCCAGTAAAACAGAAGAAGAGGGTGGTGGGAAGAGAGAAGCAGCAGGCCACTAGGGAGGAGGAGTAAAAGCTGGAGGAGGCCGGGTTTATTAGGGAAGTAATGTACCCACAATGGCTAGCGAATCCTGTACTAGTGAAAAAAAAGCCAATGGCAAGTATAGGATGTGTATAGATTTTACTGACCTGAACCAGGCATGTCCTAAAGATTGTTACCCTCTCCTCGATATTAATAAAATGGTCGACTCTACGGCCGGTTTTGATTACATGTCGTCTCTGGATGCAATGTCTCGCTACCACCAAATCCCAATGGACAGGGCGGATGAGGAGAAGACCTTGTTCATAATAGAAGATGGGACTTATTGTTACAAGGCTATGCCCTTTGGGCTAAAGAATGCCGGTGCAACATACCAGAGACTAATGAATAAAATTTTCAAAGAGCAGATCGGTAGGAATGTCGAAGTGTACGTGGACGACATGGTAGTAAAAAGCCCAACGTTCCAGCAACACTTGATAGATCTAAGGGAGGTGTTTGAGGTGCTAGAGCGATACAGAATGAGGCTGAATCCGGCAAAATGCGCTTTCTTCATCAGGGGAGGAAAGTTCCTGGGATACATGGTGAGTGGGAAGGGCATCGAACCCAATCTAGAGAAGGTGGAGGCCATCTTGAAAATGCCCGAGCCGACCTGCGTCAGGGACGTCCAAAGGCTTACTGGAAGGGTAGTAGCGCTCAATCGTTTCATGTCGAGATCGGCAGAAAGATGCTTACCGTTCTTCAGGAAGTTGAGAAAAGTTCCGAACTTCGAATGGACTGAGGACTGTCAAGAAGTTTTCAAAGAGCTCAAAGCCTATCTCAGTTCTCCACATGTGCTTAGTAGTCCGCTGGAAGGGGAAGAGCTCTTAATCTACTTATTAGCCTCAGAACAAGCTGTCAGCACCGTACTGGTGAGAGTGGAAGAAGGAGAGCAGAAGCCGGTTTTCTATGTCAGCAAGGTGCTCAAAGATGC
Source organism: Manihot esculenta (assembly GCF_001659605.2). NCBI lineage: Eukaryota > Viridiplantae > Streptophyta > Magnoliopsida > Malpighiales > Euphorbiaceae > Manihot > Manihot esculenta. The sequence continues at coordinate 30,183,612 of NC_035169.2, forward strand.
TGAGACGAGATATTTGAACATCGAAAAAATAGCATATGCCCTGTTGCTAGCGGTCAGAAAATTCAGGGTTTATCTGGAGAGCCATCAGGGGGTAGTGATGACAGACTAGCCGTTAAAGAAAATTCTGCACAGACCAGAAACTTCAGGTCGGATGCTTGCATGGTCCATCGAGATTAGCCATTACTGCTTAGAATGCCGACCTCGCACCACCATAAAATCTCAAGCTCTCGCTGACTTTATAGCGGAGTGCTCTTTCAATGAAAAACAAGCAGAGCTAGGTGAGATGTCCTCGGAGACGTTAGAAGGCGAGAGCGAGAGGCAACCCCCACGAGAGTTTAGCTGGAAGTTGTATGTGGATGGGGCGTCAGGAGCTGGGGGCAGCGGTGTAGGGATAGTGTTGAAGGGCCCTGAAGGGTTCAAAGTCTGCTATGCTCTATGCCTAGAGTTCAGTGCCACCAACAATGTAGCAGAATATGAAGCCCTAATAAATGGGATGATGATCGCGACGGAAGTAGGGGCAACCGACCTCAAGATAAATAGCGACTCCCAATTAGTAATCAGTGAAATAACAGGGGCATATCAGGCAAGGGACCCAACCATGCAGAGTTACTTGGCAAGGGTAAAGGCGATAGAGGCCGAGTTAAGAGGCCAGGGGATCATGGTAAAATACCAAAGAATACCTCGGGAAGAAAATGAAGAGGCAGATTTACTCAGCCAACTGTCTGAAGAAGAATTGAAACAACTCCCGGATGAGGTATACATACAACATATCAGCACTCCTGCCTTTGACAAAGGAAACACCGTAATGGAGATAGAAGAAAGGTGGAACTGGATGACCCCATACCTCGACTATTTGGAAAGAGGAAAGCTACCCGAAGACAAAGTTGAGGCGAGGAAAATTGCAGCTCAGGCCGCCAACTACCAAGCAGTGAGGGAAACTTTATACCAAAGAGGGAAGTCTAGTCCGTGGCTCCGGTGTGTAAGCCCGGAGGAAGCTGTGAGGGTGATGGAGGAGATACACCAAGAAGTATGCGGAGCTCATGAAGGAGCTAGGACACTGGCAAACAAAATATTCAGACAAGGATACTACTGGCCCACTGTCAAAAGGGAGGCCGAGGAGTTCATCCGAAAATGTGATGTATGCCAGAGGTTTGCCAATGCCATCAATGTTCCAGCCACTCTCCAGTCCAGTATATCCAGCCCATGGCCGTTCTCGCAGTGGGGTATAGACATTCTGGGGCCTTTTCCCAAGACCACAGGACAAAAAAGGTTTGTAATAGTGGCGGTGGAGTACTTTTCAAAATGGCCAGAAGCAGAGGCAGTCCCCACAATCACAGCAAGAAAAATGATAGATTTTGTCTGGGGCAATATTATATGCAGGTTTGGCATACCGAGAGTGCTCATATCAGATAATGGCAGGCAGTTTGACTGCAATGCTTTTAAGGAGTTCACGAGAAACATGGGCATATGGCATAAATTCTCCTCAGTGGCCCATCCCCAAACCAACGGCCAAACATAAGTCACCAACAGAGCCATCCTTCAGGGATTGAAGAAGCAATTAGATGGGGCAAAGAGTAATTGGACAGATGAGCTCAACAGTATCCTGTGGGCCTTCAGAACTGCACCCAAGGCGCCAAGCAAAGAAACACCTTTTGCACTTGCGTTTGGCATCGAAGCGGTAGTTCCAATAGAGCTGCAGGTCCCCACACATCGAGTCCAGTTCAATAGCGAGGACACAAAGGACGATAAATTGAGAAGTAACCTGGATGCCCTAGAGGAAGTCAGGGAAGAAGCTCAGATTCGTACTGCTGCATATCAGTAGAAAGCGGCTCACTACTACAACAAAAGAGTCAGGGAAAGGAGCCTGAAGGTGGGGGGACTTAGCGTTGAGAAACTTGGAAGCCACTGGGAAAAGAGCTGCAGTCGGAAAACTGGCGCCTACCTGGGAAGGCCCCTTCAAAATAATTAAAGTGGTTAAACCAGGTGTATATCAAGTTGCCGACATGCAAGGGAACCCTGAGCCTCATGCCTGGAATATCCAGCATTTAAAGAGGTATTTTCCTTAAAGTATTACCCAATGTAAAGCGAACCGCTGTATTTTGATATATGCGAATAAAATAAATGTTATTGTCAAATTGTGTCGATTGCCATAACTTATCTCGCCTTCTTTAACAAAGAAAAAGAAACAGCAAACAGGTACGACAAAAATGCCTGAATCTCGTTAAAGGCCTCAGTGAGGTGGGTGACCGGTCTCAAAAATGACCCCGGCACCACAAAACCGGCTGAGTTGATGAAGCGATAGTAAGGCCAATGAGCCTGAATCCCATGCAAGGCGAAAGAGCCTGGAAGCGACAGTAAGGCCAAAGAGCCTGAATCTCGTTCAAGGCCTCAGTAAGCTGGGTGACCGGGCTCAAAAATGACCCCGGCACCATAAAATTGGCTGAGTTGATGAAGCGACAGTAAGGCCAATGAGCCTGAATCCCATGCAAGGCGAAAGAGCCTGGAAGCGACAGTAAGGCCAAAGAGCCTGAATCTCGTTCAAGGCCTCAGTGAGCTGGGTGACCGAGCTCAAAAATGATCTCGGCACCACAAAACCGGCTGAGATGATGAAGCTACAGTAAGGCCAAAGAGCCTGAATCTTGCTCAAGACCTTAGTGAGATAGGTGACCGGGCTCAAAAATGACCCCGGCACCACAAAACCGACTGAGATGATGAAGCGACAGTAAGGCCAAAAAGCCTGAATCTTGCTCAAGACCTCAATGATGTAGGTGACCGGACTCCCCAAGCGACCCCGGCACCACAAAACCGACTGAGATGATGAAGTGACAGTAAGGCCAAAGAGCCTGAATCTTGCTCAAGACCTCAGTGAGGTAGGTGACTGGGCTCAAAAATGACCCCGGCATCACAAAACCGGCTGAGATGATGAAGCGACAGTAAGGCCAAAGAGCCTGAATCTTGCTCAAGACCTCAGTGAGGTAGGTGACCGGACTCCCCAAACGACCCCGGCACCACAAAACCGGCTGAGATGATGAAGCGACAGTAAGGCCAAAGAGCTTGAATCTTGCTCAAGACCTCAGTGAGGTAGGTGACCGGGCTCCCTAAGCGACCCCAGCACCACAAAACTGGCTGAGATGATGAAGCGACAGTAAAGCTAAAGAGTCTGAATCTTGCTCAAGACCTCAGTGAGGTGGGTGACCAGGCTCCTCAAGCGACCCCGGCACCACAAAACCGACTGAGATGATGAAGCGACAGTAAGGCCAAAGAGCCTGAATCTTGCTCAAGACCTTAGTGAGGTAGGTGACCAAGCTCCCCAAGCGACCCTGGCACCACAAAACCGGCTGAGATGATGAAATGACAGTAAGGCTAAAAGTGCCCGAATCTTGTTCGAGACAATGAAGGCTGAATCCCGAGCTGAGATATACAAATCTGAGCTCGGAGAAACCAAGCGAAGAAAGAACCAAACTCGGGAAGCCAAATGGCAAAATGAAAGTTACAAATTTCCTCTAACCCCAAAGAACAAATCGAAGGCATGAACAGACGGGCAATGCCACAACCTCAATTCCACTCAACACAGGACATAAAACAAATCCAGGAAGACAGGTTCATCATTCTAAGAAGGTACATGACCTAACTTACTCTGGTTATACAAAAATTATGTGTCCGAGCTCGCATTACTGATAAATCGACGAAATAAAAGCAAGAACGCCTTAGCAAAATTAGAAAAACTCACAAGAGAGAAGCTTAGTCAAATATTAAAGTTCCAGCTCGGGTTGATCCGAGGAAGGAAAGATTTGTAACAGGGCTCATCAGCTCAATGTAAGTTAATCCTTTGAAAGATTACTGAGTGAACGTAAGACCTAAAAATATTTTGTTCTTAAGATAAATCAAGTCAAGGAAGGCTTACTGATGGGAGGAACAAATTAGGCCCTGGGCAAGTTAAATCTTTAAGTAGCTCAGTGGAACCAGAAAAACAAACAAGAGTGAAAATAAACTCAGAAATAAATACAAACAAAAGTCGAATCTCATTAAACTAGAGAAAAATAAATTACAACCTTTCCTAATCATCTATAACTATAGGGGGAAAGATTGTCCGTAGAGGACTTACATTATTGATTACATCGTCATTTACACTATCTACATTACTATCCTTGGGGAGCCCGGTACTCTCCTGTTCCGACCCCCCAGCACCTACAAAAGACACTATCTCCCCTCCCTGGGGTCCAGCACCTTCCCTAGGGGACTTGGCATCTTCTCCTTGAGGCCTGACATCGCTCTCTTCAGGCTCGACGGTTTCCTGCTCATCTCCCTCCTCAAGCTTGGCGTCCTCTTCAAGGGGCCCAGTGGCAGTGTGAGAAGCTCCTTTGGGCAGAGGGTTATCATCCTTCCTATAACACACCTCCTCACCATCAGAGTCCACTTCAGGGGCTCGGAGCCGTGCTAGTGGGGTGGAGGGGTCATCCCTGGCTTCCTTCAAGCCCCTATTGAACCCGGAGGCAAACATGCGGAATCCCCTGTGCCATATCTCATTTTTCAACTCGTTAGAAGCTTTGAACTCAGCAAGTCGCGCCTCACAGGCCTCCTCTATCTTTGCCTTCAACTCCGGGGAATCTTGACAAAGCCGAAGACGATCTTCACAGGCCTGCTCTATTTCTGCTTTCAGCTCCGAGGAGCCTTTATACTCTAATAAGCGCCTTTGACAGGCCTGATCAATCTCTGCCCTCAGTTTAGCAGACCCCCTATATTCCTGCAGGCGCTCCTCACAAGCCAACTGGACCCTATCCTCTGCAAGCTTAGCATCCTCGAGCAGGGCAGAACACCTCTTCTCTAAAGTCTTGACCTCCTGGCAGAGTTGTTGATTCTGAAGCTTTGACTCCTCTGCTGCCAAAGTCAGGTCCTTCAGGGTGTCAAAGCGCTTGCTCAGCTCCTGCTTGAGAACCACTATCCGAGCTAGGGCCTCATCCCTTTGGGCCATTACTGTGTCATAACGAGCCTGAGCTCCCTCGTAATCTGCTTTTAAGGCCTCGTACTGATGCCAGACCTCATTCCTCTAGCCCACGGCCTCATCCCTCTCCCGCTAGACCCCCTCTAGGGAGGACAGTTGCTCCAAGGCCTCATCGCGGTGAGTTTCTGCAGCGACTGCCTTCTTATCAGCCCTCTTGAGAGCCTCCACGGTGTAGGAAAGTTCCCCTTTTAGAGTCTTCAAGTGCTCTTGGGCTGCGGCAAGATTGCCCCGGGCGTCACTGGTCGCAGAAAGATTCTCCTCATGGCGAGTCTCCTCAATCCTACGATCTACAGTGTTCCGAAGAGATCGGTCACGGGCGTCCACCTCCATAAAGAGGCCCATTACCTGGTGAAAGGAGAAAACAGTTAAGGCCTGGAGCAACGAAAGTTAAAAGAGGAACTAAAAGCGAAAAATGCAACTTACCATGAGGAGCATTTCCCTGATTGGGTCTCCAAGCTCCTCTCTAGTCTGAGACTGGAATGCTACTTGCTCTCGAGTAGAGCTAGCCAAAAGGCCAGTAAGAGCAAGCAAGCGAGGGTCTAAAGCCTCCGTGACCCCACCGAACATTCTCTCCCGTAGTATCTCCGCAACCACGCTCGCCGGAGATTGATGGGTGATGTCCTCTGCATTCAAAATCTCGTTGTCAGGAGCAGAGAGCAGGGGCACCACGAGAGTTTTTTCTTTTTCAAGGGGAGGCAGGGATAGAGTTGGTCTTCTAGAAGCCCGAGACTTCTTAGGAGCAGGAGCCGGGGCAGGAACTTCGAAAGAAGGAGGATGCTTGCTTGCGACCCCCGTAGCAACGCCTTCAAGGATGGCTGAGGTCTTCTCTTGAGAAGGAACGCCACCAACTGGCTCAGACTCAGCCCCCTCTACAGGAATGCCCTTATCAACAGGGGGAGCTTCGATGGCAGCTTCCTGGACATTTTCACCTACTGGGTCGATCTCCATTTCACCCTCGGGAGCCCTACCACCAGCTGGAGAAACCTCAAACCTCTCCTCAGGGGCATCCCCAAAAGACGAGGCAGCACCTGCCTTCACGTGCCCAGGATCCTCCACTGGCCTGCCAATAATCTTTGGTGCAACTTCCGTCCTCGCAGTGGCGGCCTGAAAGGACCCAGTGGCCCGAGAAGATCGAGGAAGGGAGCTCGAACTGCTGCGGCTGGAGGGCTTAGAGGTCCTGACACCCCGGGAGCTCGACTTAGGAGCTCGAGAAGAAGCTGGAGCTGGGTGAACAGATCGGCCGGCTGACCTGGAGGAGATGACCTGAGTGACTTCAGATATAGACCACCCGGCTCGGAAGGCGTCCAAGGCAACCTTCATGCTCTCCCGAGATAGGGTGAAATTCTTGGGAGGCTTGATCTTGTCCATATCTGCGTGAGAAGCTGCAAAGACCCAAAACTGAAACAAGTTAGAAAATTTTTTAGGGAAAATCGAAAAATGAGTAATAAAGCAATTAAACGAGATGAAATACCCGCGTCCCTGCAGTCTTGAAGACTGGACACAAACATGCATTTTTCGATATCATACTTCTTCTCAACAAAAGTCAGTCGAAGAAACCCGATCTGCTCCGAAAGGCTTAGCTAGGGCAGGTCGTTGCAGCCTAAAGGGACATCCTCCCAGGAGAGCTCCACCTCCCAAGATAATCCAGAGTCCTTTTTCAGCTCTACCACTGCGAACCCCTCTACCCAGCCTTTTATCGAGTCCTTATGATCCGAGAAGATGGACAGCCCTCCACGAAGGGTAAAATAGTAAAAGCTCTGACTCGCCCTAACCAACCTAAAGAAGGTAACAAACAAACGCGCTGTGGGTGTGAACTCCCAGCTCAGACAGATGGACTCGAAAGAGCACATGAAAAGAATAGAGTTGGGAGCCAACATCCTAGGGGTTATCTCGAAGTACCGGAAGACCTCAATGAAAAAGGGGGAGAAGGAAAATGTTAGACCGTACTCTCGCTGTTTAATGAAAAAGACTAGACTGCGGTCCTTCTGAAGGTCAATCAAACCAGAAGGAGGAGGATCGAGAAGGACGATCCTCTCATTCCGATAGGGAGCTCGGATATGGAAAAGAGGGGTATCTAGATACTCCCGGGAGAAGAATTTTTTTAGAGTGAAAGGAGTAATACAGGACTTTAGGGTAATGACATCAGGGAGTTTCGGGCTATCCATGGAGAAATGAAGAGCGTACCTTGAGAACGGCAGGAGCAGAAGAACAGAGCAAGCAATACGCGTAGAGAGCAGAGAAGAGTGAGAGTTTTGGGAAGACTGAGAAAATTTGAAATTTGAAACAGTAATGTGAAGAGAAGACGTTTTAAGAGAAACTGTCCTCGGGCCACGCGGTCTTAATGATTCTCGATATTTACCCCCTCATCATTCATGAAATAACTGATGAGAAGGTAAAGGGACAATTGATGACCGCTGGGCTTCACCACTCCAATATAAGGCCTAACCCATGATGGCAACCCTGATCCAAGCGTCAAAGGGCCTCTTCAACGAGCCGGCCTGGACCACCCGGCCTTGAGGTCGGGCCTCCCGTGGACCATAGTCTTCTCACACCTGGCTCAGTTCTGAGGCTCAATGTGATAAGGGGCAGTCGGCCCATGCATCCAGCAGATCTGTTACACGCGTGTCAGGGGAGAATTAAATGGCCGTTTAGCATGGAACAGACGTCTGACATTTCAGTACGTACGTATTCACATGATAGAGATAGGTAGCCCAATAATGACAGGGTCGTTAGATCTCACTAGCTGACAAAAGAAAAGAATAAAAGGAGAGGAGTTCCCTCCTCTCGAACTAAGCTGACTCAACCATTGTAAACCCCTTTTTTCTCTAGATCTCTGATTATCAGATAAGAATTATGAGATATTTTTAATATAAATATTATAATAATATATTTGTAAGATATTAATTATGTATTTTATAATTGATCTAAAATATATATGCCACCAATCATGACAGATATTTAAATGTTATTTTGGGCAAAGATATTTTGGTAAATAATATGATAAAAAGAGCAATGAAATGAATTTAGACGGAAATTTAGATTTTTTTTCAATAAATATCAGTTTAAATGAATAATTAATCATCAAGGCAAAAGTAAAAAAATGGGTAAATCTAATTCAATTAAATTCTTAAAATTGATAAATACGAATACAAAAATCAAAGTTTGTCAAATAAAGGAAACATACATCTTCCTGTCGGTGTATTGATTAACTGATGCATCGCAGACCAGATATATGTATACCAGCATCACAATTCAAGAACAGGAGCATTAATTTTCGGGATATTATGAATTTAAGAGTTAACGAGTTTTATCTATTTATTTTTTATAATAGAATTTACAATATTCAAAATTTATTAATTTGATTAACCTGAATTTATATTGGACGGACTGAAATTTTAAGAAATGTTTCATGTTCAGAATTCGAATTCGAGATATTTAGTTAAGAGAAAAGGGATCAACGCGCCATCTCACCTAGTTTTAAAGATAATAACCGATGTCATTAATGAATTTCAGTAATTAATGCATATTTCATCTATTTTTTATTTAAAAGTTATTTTGCTCCAAGCCATATGTAAGTTTGAGAAAATTAAAGAGTATTAATTATATTTTTTTAATTTTTATTTCTATTTCTATTAAATATAATAACTATTTCTACAATTTCATAAACTATCTTATTATCTCATTTTCTGTTTTTTTTTAACTATCCGACTATGTCTGGAGACAATGATTAAAGTAAAATTAAAGGGAATTTAACTAATTAATGAATATTTTAGTATAATTTAAATGAATTAATTATTTTTTAATCATAATGTAAAAATATAATAATATATAAAAGTCAATAATGTGTGTAATTACTCCAATTAAGAGTTTAATTAATTTTTAAATTCAAAGTACTACACGTTTTTTGCAAATAATTGAGATAATAGATTATGAAAAATTACTCATAATGTTTAACTAACTATTATCAGAACTGATAATAACTATCCGCTGCTAAAACAACTAATATTTTCTAATAGAATTATATAGTAATATTTAAATAGAAAATATGATATTAATTAAAATTTAAAGGTGAAGCTAATAATAGTACACAAAAATGAATAAATAAATAAATAAACCATAAAAACAAATATTGCTAATAAAAATGCCATTGTCAAGTTGTCACTACCCTGGTACTAAATCAGCCAATCTCAAACTGTACTTAAGAAATTAGGTTAATTAGCAAGCTTGATTATTATGCGTATTCCAAGCTACTAGCTAGCTCCAACATATGGGCCCCAAAACCCTAATTAAATAACTAAAAATATGCATCAAATTAGGAATTAGTTAAGGTTCTCCTTCCATTTTTAAATGGTTAGCTCGAAAATAAAATAATAAAGATGGAGAATCTAATGAGTACATGTATGCAAGTAAAAATTACGAATCTTAATAATTGTTTTTTTTTTTCTAGTATTTGATTTCATATCAAACTGCTTGTCGTAAAAAAAAAAAAAAAAATTCGTAATTATTTCTCTTAATAATTAAAGGATGAAATCTAAAATTTTTATTGCAAAGTACAGCTGATTTTATAATTGTATTCAACACTTATTTGTTAAAATTTAATAATTATTGAATATGATTCGGTGAAAAATTAGGGGAAATATATTTTTATAATTAAATTAAGATGTTTTATTGCTCGTTTCACTCGTGGGTTAACTCACAAAACAGGACAGGAATGCTCACCTGAAGCTTTTGGATGTGTCTTAAACCTACTTTCCTGGAATCACCATACATCCGCACATGCTGCATTTCTCATACATAGCTAGTGCCACGTTTGGTGTCCAATCCAAGTCAACCACTACTCTCCCCTTCTTTCCTTTTTCACATGCACCCCTCCATTTCTCATTATTTCTATTACCTCCCCAATTTTTTTATCATGTCAAAATTTTTTTTAAAATTTATTGTAGTCCACGTGTTACATAATTCTAGTACATTTCTCTGACTCGGGGGAGAGTCTTTGACTCGTCTCTGAATTTTCTCTCCATACATCTTCTGTTGATAAAAAGACCATAAACAAATGGATACAGTGAAACAAGATCATGTATTCCCAACCACCACGAAACTACCTCCCAAGTTCATGAATCCTACCTTATCTTCTTCCCTATATAAATCCTTCGCCATCTCCATCATTTCTCACACCCTCCATCACTCTCTTCCTCATCACTTCCATAATCTACAAACATGCCTTCTTCTTCTACTACCACGATCATCTCCAAATGCACAATCTACCCTGATCAGAAATCATCAATCAAAACACTCAAGCTCTCTGTTTCTGATCTTCCTATGCTCTCTTGCCAGTATATCCAAAAGGGTGTTCTTCTTTCTTATCCACCTTACTCGTTTGATGATCTCATTACATTTCTCAAACGCTCTCTTTCTACTGCTCTTTCTTTCTTCCCTGCTCTCGCCGGTCGTCTCTCGACGGACTCTGATGGCCATGTTCATATAGTTTGTAATGATGCTGGTGTCTATTTCATACAAGCTAAAGCTAGGCACCTTTATATCGATAACGTTCTTTCTCCTTCTGATGTTCCTGATTGCTTCAAGGGTTTCTTCAGTTTTGATAAAATGCTTAGTTATTCTGGTCACTCTAATCCCTTGGCTGCAGTTCAGGTCACTGAGCTTGCAGATGGTGTTTTCATTGGCTGTATTGTGAATCATGCAGTTACTGATGGAACTTCGTTTTGGCATTTCTTTAATACTTTTGCTGAAATCTGTAAAGGAGCCAAGAAAATATCAAATTCTCCTGATTTTAGCCGCGACACCGTTTTCAACTCTCCGGCCGTGCTTAAATTCCCTGCTGGTGGCCCGAAGATTACCTTCTCTGGTAACGAGCCATTGCGTGAGAGAATTTTCCACTTTAGCAGAGAAGCTATTCTCAAGCTTAAATACAAAGCTAATAACGGTAATCTCTTATGTGACCCGGTAGAGATTTTGGGAAAACAATGCAATGACAGTTGGAAAGTCGTTAACGGAGGAGACTTCTCTGAGAATTTCTTAAAGAACAAAACGATAGAAATATCGTCGTTTCAATCATTGTGCGCACAGCTTTGGCGGTCGGTCACACGTGCGAGGAATCTCTTTCCCTCTAAAACGACAACATTTCGTATGGCAGTAAACTGCCGGCATCGACTCGAGCCGCGACTCCACCCGTACTACTTTGGAAACGCTATACAGAGCATTCCCACAGTGGCTCCGGTGGGAGAGCTGCTCTCTCATAATTTAAACTGGGGAGCTGAGCTGCTGCACAAAAACGTCGTCGCACATGACGACGGTACGGTGAGGAAGGGAGTAGCAGATTGGGAGAGGGAACCACGCTTGTTCCCGCTAGGAAACTTCGACGGTGCATCAATCACGATGGGTAGTTCTCCGAGATTTCCCATGTACAATAATGATTTTGGGTGGGGCCGACCTTTGGCCATTAGGAGTGGTAGAGCCAATAAATTTGATGGTAAGATTTCAGCTTTTCCGGGGAGAGAAGGGAATGGGAGTGTGGATCTGGAGGTTGTTCTGGCACCGGAAACAATGGCTGGGCTTGAAATGGATGGTGAATTCATGCAGTACGTATCGACAAGCGTGTGAGTGAGTTACAGCGTAGTAAAACTGGAATGGATTTGGAAGATGAGAAAATATCGGCGAGGTTCGGATAAATGGTACACATTTGAAGGAATCTGATTGGATGGTGGAGGATGCAGTCGCTGTCAAAATCGTGGAGGTCAAATATGGTGGTGATGGTTACTGCGGTCGGATAAATGATTTGGACGGTTGTGATTTTCTGCTTCTTTTTTCTTTTCTTTTTTTTTTTTATATAAAAAATTAAGAAGGAATATAATAGGCAAAACAGCACCGTATTTGTGCTGTTTGGGCCAGCAGTGTGTGTGTGTGTGTGCGAGTGTTCAAGTGCTTGTAAATGGGGCAACTGGCAAAACGACATGATCATGGGAAAAGGAACCACAGGTTCTTAATGTATGATGCTTTTTAATCGACTTTCTCCTCAATGAGTTACTACCTAAGTAAAGGCTCAAACTATAGAAAAATAAAAATCAAATTCAATACAAATCAATATGAAATAAAAAGATTAAATTATTATAATTATGAAATTTAATAAAAAAATATTTTATTAATAAAATAAAATTTTAAAAATGAAATTATTTTTTATTAAAATAGTAAAAATTAAACTGTACTAAATCTAGGATTATCCTTTCTAACAATGAAGTTTATCAATCACAGTTCGAATAAAAAAAAATTGTTCAATCACTCAGTATTGTCATTATCCATATCACTTTTAATAAATGTGGCATGTGAGGGCAGTTGGATGAGTGACAAATGTATAGGAAATTTCATGTACGTTTAAATTATTATAAAAAATTAATATGTTATAGTTTTAGTGACTCATACAATAATTTTGAATAAAAATATTTATTTTCCTTTTTAAAATACTTAAAAGGTGAAAGGATGAGCTCTTGTGCTTTATGGGACGACAATAATTCTCATTGATATAACAAGATAAATGAAATTTAAAAAAAATATTGAGGGTTCAAGTGAAGACGAGGAAAATATACAAGGTAGAGTAAATGTAAAAGGTGATGAAAATATAGACGTAGAGTAGGAAAACATAGAAGGAGAGGAGGAAAAGGTAGAAGAGATTGGGAAAATGTAGAAGGTGAGGAAAATATAGAAGTAGAAGAAGAAAATATAGAAGGAGAGGAGGAAAATGCAGAAGAAGCCGAGGATAGTGTAGATTCCGTGGGTGCAGATTTTGTGGGTACTGATAGTGAAGACAGTAATAATGATGAATTGTGTAAAGAGAATGAGACGGAAGATGAAATGATGGGTGAAAGCGATTCTATCCCTTTCTCTGATTTTTATAGTGGAGACAAAAATAGTGTTGATGTAATAATGATGAATTGTGTAAAGAGAATGAGATGGAAGATGAAATGATGGGTGAAAGTGATTCTATCATTTTCTCTATTTTTATAGTGGAGACAAAAATAGTGTTGATGAAGCTGTTGAAACTGTTGATGATTAGGATTGTCAGAGAAAATGAAAAGATCATTTAAAAGGATTATACTTAGATCCATTTTCTTGTCAAGAAGAGAAAAAAATACAATTTAAAATTGGTCAAATTTTTGATAATGTCCAAGTAGTTAGAGATTCACTTGGGAATTATGCAGTCAAAGAGGCTTTACAATAATTAAAATGAAAAATGATAATAAAAGAGTAACTTTAATATATGACACTAATACTTGTCCTTGGAGATTTCATGCTTTTATTTTACCTGATAAGATTACATTTATGATTAAAACATTACAAGATGAATGTACATGCATAATATCAATGACAACCACAATCCTAACCATACTTGCATTTGGATTGCTGAAAAACTTAAGAGTAATTTGAGAGCTGATCTTACAATGAGTTATGAATTGATACAAAATGAATTAAAGGAAAAGTGGGGTGTTTGAGCCCCCTATATGACGGTTGTATAGAGCCAAATGTAAGGCAAAAGAAAAAAATATTGGTTTGTATGAAGACTCTTACAAATAATTGCACAAGTATGTATACTTCTTGAAAATGTTCAATCACGGTATTGAGGTGAAAATTCAAAGTACTGAACTGTTAATTGTAATGAACCTAAGGTCTTCAAGAGAGTGTTTATCATGTTTGATGCTGTTAGAGTAAGATTCATAAATGAATATAAACCCTTTTTTGGGTTGGATGGATGTCATCTTAAGGGACTTTCACTATTTCTACATACAAGAAGGTATATCAACGTGTAATACATTTCATGTCATAAAGAGATTTGCAACCAAATGGGAATCACCCACCAATGCAGCCTCCTCCTTTGAAAAGGCAACCAAGCAAACTAAAAAAGGCGATGAGAGAAGATGGTGAGGTAGGTTCAGCTCCAAAAAGGACAAGAAATGCCACAGTAGTTTGCAAAAAGTGTTACAAGTTGGGACATAACAAAAAAACCTGTCAGATTACGGGTAAGAATATCTTTCTAATTACTATTTTCATTTACATATATGTCTATTTACTATTTCAATTTATTTGACTATTTCTATTAATTTTGATTGTACTCCAGCAGTAGTCACAGGGAAAGTTATTTTGATATGGGACAGACTAGACAAGAGACAGTGAACAGTAATTCTTTTCAACTAATGGATCTCCATAGCCAAGCATCAGCAAATTAAGATGCATTTTAAAAAATTAAAGACATTTTAAAACTTATATTTTTTTGGGCAAATTTATTTTTGCATGTTGTAATATTTTTTTAAACAAATATATGCTTTTTTTTTTTATATATTTGGTGAGTTTTAATTTAATCTAAATTAGATGAAATTGTGATTTTTTTTAATATAATTAATATGCAGCTTTTGATGTTTGTTTTTTTTTATATATATAAATTTTATTTGCAGGTTTTGAATATATATTGATTTTCTTGAGATTTTTTTAATGTGCAGTTATTTTGAATATATACTGATCATTTCAAATATACAGATATTGTAAAGTTATTTTGGACTTATCAGTAGAAATAATGTTGATGTTGTCATTCAAATAATCAAGTTTTTATATGAATAAATATGCAATTTTTTTTTCCACATCCTGTACATGCGCTTACATTTTTTATTAACTATTTTTTTGTAATATTTTTATGTATGAATGGAAATAAAGTACTTTGCAACAAAATAATATATCTATAAAAGATATTGTCACTTGATTAACTAAAAATTTACAACACTATAGTTCCATACATTTAAATATTCAAACACTATAATTTTCATATTTTTAAATTTGCAAACACTTTAGTTCTCATATGTTCAGTTTGTTAAACACTTACGTCCTCATAAAATTAAATATTCAAACACTTTAGTCCTTCAAACTATTGTAAATTCAAAACATATATTCACAACAAAAAAATAATTTTTATTATTTAAATTCTTGATACATATAATTTCAAATAACTTTTATTGCTACTCCAACTCTAACAAAAATCAAAACAATATAAATTATTCTCAATTGACACATATCCCCAATATTTATCCCTAATATTTGCAATCTCATCCCTACTAGCTTCTTGTTCTTCCTTCATCTTTTTCAAATCATTCTTTATTTTTGTAATATCTTCTATTACCTTTTCTACCATTTTTTTTAAAGGTGTTCTTTTTTCGATTTTCTATTCCACATACATGTTAATGTTGTCACTTGATAGAGTTGAACTTTGATTCACAGATTCACACCACCCATAAAAACTCATACACGTTATCTCTATAAAAATAATATAGTTTATTAGGGTTTTTGGCTAATTCAAAAATTCTTATCCAAACCCTTTTACTACATCTGTAGTTCACATTTTTCAATTTTTTATTACAATACCTAGCATATCCACTTGATACAGACATTTTTCTTTTCCAATGATGATTCACAATAATGGTTAAAAGGAAATAGAGAAGAAAAATATGAGGGAGAAGAAAAATGAAAATGAGAAAAAATAAGGAAAATCAAGGATAGCCAAAAGGAAAGAGAAAATGTGAGGGAAAAGAAAGATATGAAACAGTAAAAAAATATAAGTGAGAAAAAAAGGAAAAGAGAAAAAACAAAGTGAATCAATAATGAAAAAAAAATAAAGAAAACAAGAAAGCGAAAAAAGATAAGAGAAATTTCACGTTAAAAGGAATTTTAACAAGTTCATTAAGGGTATTTTTGAAAAAAAAATCTCACTTCACCTTAAACTCTTTGACTAAACTTTTTGACCAAACGGCTATTTTGGACGGAAAGATTACGAATTTGGACGAAAAAAAAAAAGTGAAGAACTAAAGTGGAACAGAAATGTTAATTATATTAAATCTCATGTACTAAAAAGTAATTTTTCCTAAAAAATAAATATTTAAAAGAATAAATTATTATTTTCAAAAAAAGAATTTATTTTTTCTTTATTAATATATTTATTTTTTAAATTAAAATTAAGCAATAAAACATAAATCATTCATTTTGTTAGAATTTTTTTTTTCATGAAAAATAATTTTTTCTAAATAAGAGAAGAAACAGATATCCCAGTGGTCATGATAATATGAAAAAGCTTTTTAAATTTTAGATGTTAAAAAGAAAACATTTAGATAAAAAAAGGTGGGCAAAAACTATTTAGAAATTAGAGATTCTAACTGCCATACTGGCATCAAAGACTTGTTGGCTTCTAAGTAGTCTTTGTCATGAGTAGTCTCCACATCTAATGTGCCTCAGGTCTCGATTAAATCGTGCTTCTGAGGGGGGTTTGACTACCAATGTGGCAGTAAAAACCCTTCATTCCTAAATAGTTTCTCCCGACCCTTTTCTTAAATATTTTTCTTTTTAACACCTAAAACCTAAAAAGCCCTCAAAATGGTTTGCCCATCTCTCTGAAAAAATCTACATCGTCTTCACTTCCAATATTCTGCATACAATTTACAACAGTTCATTTGGAAAGAGGTGAAATACAATACCTCAAACAACCATTTCAGCTTCTCTAACACTGGTGGGGATTCCAATATCCAACCTCATAGTTGATTTGTATTGCTCTGGCACATCTGCACCCGCCTGAATGCAGATTTCCACAATGGCAGGGGCTTGTCCATAGAAATTCCTAAGCTCCCGCTGCATTGGTGAACCATTTACATCAGGAACATGCCAAACGTATCTTGGTGGTATCAAGTCATCAAGAACCGCAGCCTGCCAACCGTGTTGCCCATTTCTTTGCTGGTGCTTGTGGGCTCCACAGTTCTGTGCTTTGTGTCCACTGGGTCCTACATGCACCTCTGGGCAATATCCACAAACTCTCACTGGATAGATCTTCATCAGCCTCTTGGCTCCTTTCCTCATCTTCTCCCATGCTTGCAGTGTTTCCTCAGCAAGAAATTTGCTTTCTTCTTCATTAGATGGGGCTACTATTTCTGAGTTAGGTATTTCACTTAATAGTGGCTTTACAGGAACTTCTGGGACAGGGTCCGGTAGCTCACTTTCATCTGCATCAACAAATTCACTTCTACTGATACGAATGATCGGTTTTCTTCTCCTTTTCGTCGGATATTCGGACATATCCACGCCTGCTTGAATGCAGAGCTCGACTACAGCAGGAATTCGGGGGATTGAAAATCTCTCCTCGTGAGAAATGCGCTTTCCTAGGCGGTCGAAAAGGTGGTAGGCTTCTATAAGAACAAACACATCTTCGATAGTTGCATTTGTCCACTCATGAAGGCCCTTTCGGAGGCTAGCATATTTGCCTTTACATGACTTGAATGGATGTCCTACAGGTCCCACATGGATTTCATTACACCACCTGCAATGATAGACAATAACCAATATAACAATATTCATCGAAGAGGTTCAAGATTGGCTCGCAACAATTGTTTATGCCAACTAATGTGCTTGCATGCATTTACCCTTACCACTTACCAGCAAATCATATGAAAACAAGAAACGACTAATTCAAAATTACAGACAATAAACCTGCCTATTTTAAGATTCTTAATGCCTCAGACACAAACTGCCAAACTACATTTTTCAACCAACCCAGATGACTAACATTTATCAGTAGAAAAGACTGAAGTTTGATCAGATATCAGATGGCGTCAAGCGCATGTGATAAATATTACTACTAGCAAGCAAGAGAGAATCTCCTAAATCCATGTTCATGCAAGTAATCGATTTTTACAAGGAAACAGAAACCTTGAGCGAATTCTGTTATTACCCATGACTGAAGATGAAATGGAGGAAGCAGATGAAAATTACCCACAAGCATGCACAGGCACCACTTTCAACAATTTCTTGAGATTGTTAATCATGATAATCCTAGCATTGAACACATCATAAGCAAGTGGTATGAGGCTCTTAACAACTAAGCCATTTTTTGGAGGAGGGGCTTGTCTTTTAGGCTGGCCTTTCCTGTTCTTGAATCTCTCTCTCGCAGCTCGTCTCAATTCAACTACGGGTACTGGAAAGGGCTTTTTCTCTTTCGTCGAGTAATTTCGAGGGAAATCAGCATTTTGCGGATACTCATTTGTGATAACCAACGCATGTGGATGCTGCAACTTTCTTAATTTAATTACAGACTTCAGTCCGTGTCTAAGTTTACTACAGCTATGCTGCAAGGGAACAGTGAGAAAAAAGAGTTAAAGAGCAGCATAAATGCAGGAGATGATCACCTTGAATACTTGAGAAATTAAGTACACAAATGTTCTCAAGGAACACGAAAAGAATATTTCAAAGTTAAAACAACCTTCAAGTATGGATAGTGATGTTAAGTGTCCTAGCCTTAACAGTGCCTACCCAAAAGCAAAGGCATGATGGAATTATGCAATGAGGAGTGACTTGGGTAAGTAGCAGTAACTTGGAAAAGTAGCTTGCTTCAAGTTGATCAAGGTATTTTCCAAATGTGTTGGATAACAAAATGAACTTTGACAGTTATATTCTTTCCTAATTTTATGAGCAACAATGTCAATAATATTTATTCGTCCATATGATACACAGCAATAATGATAAAACTAGCTCAATATCAAACTTCTAATGGCCATAATAAATGTTTACTATTCTTCATTGATCAATTAGTCGTACATGGACATATTTGGAAATGCAAAGCTTTGATATTTGACAACTACCATAAAAACAATGCAAGCCATTCTTTTCATCTGTGCAACATTATAATTATAGCTGGACCAGTTTCAAAGATAACCCATTCTTGTAGGATTAACATTTATCTTCAGTAGGAATTATTTTGTATGATTCAATATCTGCTTGTATTAGTCATTCACTTCAATTAGAAGCTCACAAATAATTGATACAGGCTTATAACGGCCATAACATAACGATAACAGTTTATCGCTACGCAAATTTTTTTAAAAAAATTGCAAAACTCATGAAATGAAAAGACATTCAATCCATTATTGTTAGACATCTTTAACAATAATTAATTTATAGCTAAGGTAAAAATGTAGATAACATAGATAGTAAAGAATAATTCTTCATACTCTAAATGTGACGAAAAGAACATGGCATCCAACATTATTTTCTTTAACGAATAAGTAAAAAATGACAAAAGCAAAGATAAATAACTCAAATTTCATAAGGTTAGATTTATAGAATTTTGAAAGATAGTTGATAATCTTAGCTCAAGAGAAAAGAAGTGAGACATTTGTAGATATAGAGTTAACTTTCAATGGAAATTTGAGAAAAGTGAGATACAATAGCATAAAACTTCACAATCTAAGAAAAAGAAATTATTTTTTGCCCCATATGTTTAAAGATTAGGCAAAGGACTGTTACCATTAACGGTAAGTAACGGCAGTTACAAGAATAAAATTTTTTTTGTCCTTTAATAATGGGTGTAACGATAACCGGAGAGTTAGAAACCTATAAAAAACGGCCGTTATGAGTGGCATTTATTTAAAACCATGATAAGAAGAGTCAGGCTATATGCAATCCCCACTATAAAACAGATTATTTTCATTCAACTAAAATGAAGCAGATTATTATCAGATATTGAGATTGAGACTCTCTTAACCCAGTGAGTCTTGAGGTATTGGAGATCCCTCTATTGAGCTCTACCCATGTTCACAATAGGTTCAGCATGCAAGTGCAGGAATCAAGGCAAGGGTAAGGTAGCAATTGAAGAAGACTTAGCTGTCCATAGACCCATGACATGATCCATTACCAGAAAACTCAACAGCTTAGGTATTATTTGATTGACTTTGTGAATGGCCTAAACGAAGCATTAGGGCTTCATGCCTTCTCACTTTCAATCAATTGCTCCTGTAATCCACCCACCTTCATTGCTTGGGAAAGAGAGACATGCTTCATCATCCTTAACCATCAATCTAATTTCTTCTTTTAACTCTCCAATAAAACTAGAGAGAAAGTATGATTCCCCCAACTGAGGCATCAGTCTTCCAATCCTATTCTCATGTCTTCAGACTCATCCCAATATTTCTCCATAATCTCCTCTTGTCTTAATTTTGTAAACCTTTTAATTATGCCTTCAAATCTTTCATCCCCAAATCTATTACAAATCCCTTCTCAAATTATTTGTATGTCTCTCTTCCATTCCAAGAGACCACACATCTACTTTATCTAAGAGAAATAATAGCATCCTCTGATCATTAGGAACCCTATTAACTTCAAAGTACTTCAAAGTACTTCACACATTTTCTCAACCAAGCCTTAGACTCTTTTCCCTCATAGGTCACCAGCTCAATTTTTGGCAAAATTTGAGTTATACCAGTAATAGAAAAGGTTCCAAAATTACCTTGATCCCTAACCTGATGATTCTGAGTCTCATTATGATTAGTAATAGTCCATTATTCTCTACATAGATTGACTAGGAACCTTTGTTTTCAGTCTGCTTCTTCCATCATCAAAATTGCCTGATCCCTTTTTTTTTTTCTCGCAGCCTCCAAGATCACATTATAATCTCTGGAAGTCTTCCTCACTTCACCTTTGAAATATCTTAACTCTCCAACATTCTTCCAAGTGACTTCGTGCAACATCCAAACTTGTTCCTCCAATTCTGCAATTTGTACCATCTCTTGATAACTATTGTGGATTTATTCATGATACCGACCGCCAAGAACCAATTACCTACTATTTTCCAAGAATGCAATGCTGTACTACCAAATTTTAGAGTTGCAGAAATCCTAACAGAGGTTGCAAAAGAAAGAGGAGAAGAATCTAGAAAAAGATTAGCCAAGAGAAAAATAAGAAGAATAGACTGAGAGAAGAAAGAGTAGTATTCTTGACAATCCTTGGAATGAAATTACAATATGGACTCTCCTGAGATTTGTACAGATTTTGATAAACAAGTCAGCTCCAAGAAGTACAATAGAGTCAAATACTCCTATAACTATCTCATTGTATTTTCCTGCCAACCTTTTTCTTCTAGAACTACTTATTCTTTTCTAGAACCTTTACTATTAATCATTTTACATTCTATTTCGATATCTCTTCCTATAATACATAACAATATGGAGCACAAGCAAGTCCTACCACTGGATGCTCTAGAGGAAAGGTCATCTCTCCACCTACCCTTGGTGGATGCATTGAAGGTTGGGGAAGCAAGCAACCATAAGTATCGATTATGAAGCATAAGCAATTCTTGTGCCTGGATGCTCAAGGAGGAAGGTTGATATATTTTGTATGACACGCTTTCTATGCAAATTGCAGTTGTTACCTAACTAAAAGCTATCCTTCCTATTTCTCAGCTAATGGAGCAGCAACCCAATGTTAATGCTAGACCCAAATTCTATGCTTGAAATAGCATTTCTCATCAAAATTAAATGGAAGATATGGTTGGATGTCATTGCCGTTTATATACTCTGCATCTCTGCTCACATTCTACAAAATATAAATGTTGGAGACAATAATGTTTTGGTAGATTGTAGCACTCAAAAGAACATAACATCATATGTACACATAGAGAAAACATCCACTTTTACACCAATGAGGCGATACATCATGGAAGTCAAATTATAGAAATAATTGCATCTAGAAAACCAAACCGATTTGAATATGTTTAGAGCATTATTAAATTGATTGCTAATTATTTGAAATCAAATTATCTTAGGCTCCTTTTTTGCTGTATGTGCATCTGCAATAATTGATATTTTGAATTTGAGCTTCAAATAGTTAAGAATCAAATTTAAACACCTCATCATTTGAAATTCACATGCATTCAAATGGAGCCTTCAATTATTCTCCATGACTACATTCTCTAAAGTTTTGTGAAAACACATTTTTTGTCCACTGTACACGGAATTGAAAAGTGCTCATCTCAACATAAGATGTATAATCTATAAGATATGCCAACTGCAGAAAAAGGAACCTTCAAACACTAATTCCAAGATTGAAAGTGATCTACTGCGACCACAATGTGAAGGAAGTTTAAATTGCTCTTTGCATTATCAAAATCTAAGTGACCTAATCATTTTGATTATCCGTACAATGCCACATAAAACAACGTCAAAGATAATTCCCAAAAGAAAGGAGAGCTAGAGAGCATATGTCAACATAATTCCAGCCCCTATCCCAAAACACATGCACACACACAAAAATTCACACAATTAAAAATACAAATGTTAGTGATCTGGGAGCAATGTGACAATGACAATGAGCTAAAGCATGAACATAAATATACAACTGCTCAATAATACTAAAAAGCATCAAATGCATATGCCTATAGACACCAACTGAATTGTAAGAGAAGAAATCAAATCCATTCACCATGTTGTTTTCTTTTTGTGCTACTTGTACATTCTTAATAGAATGCCAAGAATCCAAGGCAATAAGCAATGGTAATTTAACATGATTGAAATTTTAAAAAAATCCCCATATTAACAAATCATCAATCAATAATTGCAACTTACCAAATATTTCAATTCTACTAGATAAAAATCAACAATTTTTGAACTAAAGTATGTAGTACCTGAAAAGAATCAAGCGAACTGAGACCTGAGTAGAGACTAAATTCACGAATTTGTGATCTGGGGCAGTGAGAAACTATGGAGCCCTCCGCTTTGGGATGGAATACAATCAATTTACCATGAAACAAAGCCATGGTACCAAACAGGAACTATGAAAACCACAAGCTGTCCTTAAAACTATAGCAAGAAGTATTGAAATTGTGAACATGTTAGCTTCTGTAGATCCAAAGAAGAAGAAGAAGAAGAAGAAGAAAGCATTAGAACAAGAAAGTACATGGATGCTTCAGGTCAACGTTTTAGGTAGGACCCTTTTTGAACTTCATCTTAGTTATAGGCTGTCCACTTAAATTTAGGTTCAATATAAATAAATTTGGTTAATAAAATCATTCATTTATTACACAGTACAAAATGTGTGTTATGGACGTTGATTTATTCTATCTTATGACTAACCATTTAATTAAATGATTAACACATCTCATATAATATGCGACAAATTTAAACATCCATTTAATTTATTTATATTACAATTACTTTTAAACTTTTCAAAATAATTATTAGATAAAATGTAAATAAGTTAATAAACTCTAAATTTACAGTGAAATGGAGGAGGCACTATTGAAGTAGTAGGGACGTAAATGAGTAGGGTACCCGCGAAATTGAGGGTACCCAAATCCAAACCCATCCCAAATCCATTTAGTATTTTAATTTTACTAAATGTAGCTGAGTGGTTGAAACAGTAGTAGCTTTACAACTCACTGCAGCTTCAGAACTATTAAACCTTGATATTTTAAATATCCTAGATATGAAGAACAATAACATGTATTAGCAAACAATATATAACCACAAGAACAAATAACATATAGTAACTTAATCAACAAATAAATTTATTTAAGTCAATACATAACCACAAACTAAAATAATCACACCAGTTCACCTAGTTAATATAATTCAACCAGCATTAAAAGAAAAGGATAAAAGCTTTATCAAAGAACTAATTAAATATGAACTAAAGCACCTGGAAGGACATAAAAAATTTTCAATGCAGCCTTATCTATAGCAGCATTTCCTACCTTGATGGTGCATGGCACTATTTTCTTCTATTCTTGTAAGGTTGTGCTATTAAACAATATAATCGGTGCCTAATCTTGGTTATTGGTAAAACAGATGAAATCATTGATCCATCCATGGAAGGGATGCCTCCATCTATGAATAAGGCATCAGATGCAAAATTTGATGATTGATTCAGATGAATATTCTGGTGCTTCTAGTGAGTGAGGTGATAAATGGCAAATTTGCAATGACAATATTTCGTCCAACAAAACAAAAAATCTTGATGATTACTTAAAAAATCTTTAACAGCGCCTAAAAATTTTTTAACATGACCTAAATAATCAGATTAGTAGTCCATAAATTCTAAAATCTTTAATAGCAACTAAAAAATCTTTAACAACATGCACTTTAAAAATCTTGATTATCAAAATCTGATTACAAACCCAAAGAGAGTTCCAGTCAAATCTTGATTACTAGAATAACCGATTCAACGAAAGAAAGAAACGCCGACTGGGGAGAGGAAAAGAGATGACGCCGACTGGGGAGAGGGAAGGGTTGTCTCCGACTGGGCTGCCGGCAGTCTCGGCACTTAGCAGAGAAGTGGGGGAGAGAGCAACATACACCCACAGGCAGATTGGAGCAAACAAAAAGTGGGTTTCAGGGTTTGAATAGGCTCACCTATAAATGAGACGGCAGCTGTGGCGGGTTGGCGGAGGAGATTAGGATTTTGAAATGGAAGGTTGTATAAGAGGCTTAGCTTTATCCTTACAGTGAGAGGGCAGTGTCTCGCCCTCTAGACTTTGAGGAGTTGAATGATATAAATAGCTGGAGTTGATCTTGAAAGTTTTACTCGATTACCGGTCGTTCATCAAACTTATTGCCTCTTCTTAGATTGGAGATAAAAATGGAAATTAGTGTATTTTTTAAAATGCCAATTGATCCAAAAAAAATTCAAAAGGTTCGTGTTTTATTTATATTTTAATGTGATTTTTAATTTTCATTTTTATATTTTGATGTAATTTTAATTAATTTTTAAATTTTTAAATTTAATAATTTACATAATACTTTAATAATTTAACTGGATATTATTATTATTATTATTATTATTATTATTATTATATAAATTAATAATCTTAAAAAGCTCAACAACGCTTATATTATTATATTTTTTAATTTAAATATTTAAATTTTATTTATACAATATGATAACAATAAAATTTTATTTATACAATATGCCTTTTCTCTCTCTTCTTTCGCTTAAATTAATTTTATTTATACAATATGATAACAATAAAATTTCTCTTTCTCAATATATATTTATGTTTTTTTAAAAATGGGTTAATATAAATTATTTTTAAAATAGATAAAATTGTAATTTTAAAATTAAAAGAATCATATAAAATATCAAAAATAACAACGTTGACCATATTTTTAATAACTGATAGTGAATTTAATGATATATAACAAAAGAAAATGACTATTTTTTTTTTTTTTACTCTGTTTCTCAGACCTTCCTCCACCCATCTTTGTCTTTCCATCTCCCCTCCCTATCCCTACCATAACAAATTGATTATTATTATTAATGAATTTTTAATTTTAAAGCATAAAGTTTATTTATTTTTATTAATAAATGTTCACACTATAATTATAGTCTTTTATATAAAAAGTTTATTAATAATTATACTTTTATATAAAAGTAGGTATTAAATGTTAATAATAAAAAATTTAGATGTCTAATAAATCATCCGGAGATTCTTTATCCATTTTTATTGTTATAAAGTATATAAATAGTATTATTATTATTTTTCAATAGATAAATTATATTTAAATTTTTATTTTTATAATAATTAATGAATTAATTTTTATAATTTAAAATTTACACTTAAATTTATTTATAACAATTTATCATTTTTTATTATAATTCAAATATTTTTTATTTAAAAAATATTTAAATTTCTATTAATTTTTATTTATTTTATTTCATTTAATTAATTTTTAATATTTTATGTTGTTAAATTTTTATTCATTAAAATATTTCAATATTTATAATTTTAAAATTTATAAAAAAATATTTATAATTTTAACTATTTTTAAGTAATATTAAGTGAGATTATAAATTTTTATAATTTTTTTTAAAAAAAAAATTATACTTTCCGAAAAAATTGCGTCCATCGTTAAGCCTATAATGAATTAAATAAATGTAATTTTAAACTGATTATAAAAGGAAGCATCGAGAGAAGAGAGAGAAAAGGCATATTTATTGTCTCAATGAAAAAATAAAATTATATGTCTGTACATGGTCAGAAGCTCTTTTTATAGGGATGAGTATAATATCAAACAGGTCCTTAAAATATTATATGTAGACCAATTAAGGACAATAAAAAAACACAAAAAATGTAAAATAAAGTGCATAAAATAAAATACATTAGAAATAATTCTTCACAAATTAAATACACTAAAATTTAAAAATAAAAATATAGCTTACACAATACAAAATTCTTCACCTATAAATATTTAAGTGCTCATAAAGATATTTTAGATATTTAAAATATTTATTCTCCATTTGACTGGTAAACTAACGGAATTATGAACAGAAGATTATCTAATTTGAACGTGTTGATTATATATGAATTTAAATGTTTAATTTTATAAATATAAAAACTGATCTATTAATTATGTTAAAATATAAGGATTAAAGTGTAATTCATCCTAGAAAAAAACAGAATAAGAAAAATGAGCACATAGCAATTCTACATTAATGCTAGAGTTTTGCTTTTTCCAGAAAGTGTTCATCTAAACTATCCAAATCATTTGTTTCAAAAGAAAAGAAAAAATATCCAAATCATTTAATTGCAAACCTGACTATAATATACAACAAATGAACAATGAATAAACAGCAAACAATCAATCATCCACAACCCTTGAAGGGCCCTGTGGAAAGCTGAATCAACTATACAACCACCAACCTCCCTTCCCTGGATTTTCCCCATGTTTTGGGATACCTTTTGCAGAACAAGAGCTCTGAAATTTATCCCATCAATTATAGTTAAACTTCTGGAGATGGGAAAAGACGCTTTACCAGCCATTGAAAAGGTCTCAGAACCTGCTGCGCTCCCTCCTTGCGCCAGAACCAAATCGCAGCATTGTATTGTTCGTTTCGTATTATTCGAGTTGCTGCCCTCCAGTCATACTTCTCCATTTCTTCACGTGCTGCTTTACCAATGGTTTCTCTGAGTTCGCCGTTGTTCAACAATGGCTCTAATTTCCTCAAGCAATCATCAACATCTCCAGGATTAAACAGAAAACCAGTTTTGCCTTCCTGCTCTGGAGGAATTATATCTGGGATTCCACCAGCACGAGCTCCCACTACCGGTATCCCTGAAGCCATGGCCTCCAAAACAACGAGACCGAGCGTCTCAGATTCTGAAGGCATTATGAAAACATCCCCACTAGCATATGCCTGAGAGAGCTCTTCTCCTCCTAACATCCCGGTAAAGACAGCAGGCATACCAGTGAACATCTTTTCAAGTTCCTCCCTGCAAAGAAAGGAGTTGTGCTTCATAAAACACAGTTACAGATTTCATATGATCCTCTTGTTTCTATGAAAAAGAAAATATCAGTATATCGGTCAGGAAAAATATGAAGAAGAATCCAATTCAGAAATTGCAATCCTCAAGTTGGTGAATTCAGATGACTAACATTCTCCTATTGTTCTCAGCAAGAGAGATTACCTATATGGTCCATCTCCAATGACGGCAATTCTTGCATCTGGAAGCCTATCCATGACACTGTTAAATCACATTCATTTAATAACATGGATTAAAATTATGGAATAATAGTTTAGCTAAGTATCAAAAAGTGGTTAAATGCCCAAACACGCACAACAAGCATGCCATATATTGCAAAGAACATAAGTGAAAGTACAACTCCAATTAAAAAGTGTGATATTTTTCCATCACATAAAGATGAGGAGAGATGACGAAGAAGAAAAGAGAGACTGCTATGGTTTCAAAACAAATATAATAAGAGATGCCATTGACAACCGAGAGAGAGAGAGAGAGAGAGATCCTGAAGAACAATCACAAAATAATAAGTGGACGCACAGAAGAATCAAAACTTCAAGGATTATGTATCATTAAGTTTTTGAAGGCATAATCAAATTGGTTAATAGAAGAAAAGAGAAAAAAAAAGAATATATATATATATATCTCTCTCTTCAAATGTAGACAACATCAAAAACTTCTCACTCATGTAAATTATATAATCTTAAGCTGAGGTATTTCAATTATAATTTTTCAAATAATCAAATTTGTAACCAAACATCAAATTCTACTAAAACTAAACAAACTAAACCAAAAATATGTGTGTATATATATAGTTGGCTTATATACAGTAAAACTATTCGATATTTTACACATACATACATAGATATAGATATAGATATATAAAGAGACAGCGGAAAGAGAGGGAGAGTGAGCGCTAATACCTTTTAAGGAAATCCAAGCTTTTCTCGACCCCAAGTCGTCCAACATGGACTATCAATGGTTTTTCAGGTGCACCATTGCTGTTTGGACCAAAAATTTATCACTCAGAATAACTTGAAAAACAAGGTTATGATGACATGGACATAAAAGAATGAATGTGTATAAGGGTGGCCTCTAGTTCCAAAAAATCAGAGACCAAACTGCAGGGTCCTCCGGTCTTGATTCTGGTTCATTTCAGTTATGAACCAGTCCAATGGTCAAAATTCTCTTCAATTTTTTAAAAGAATAATTAAAAAAAAAAAAGTAGACTTAGCCCTGAACCAGACCAGCTGGTTCCAGTCCAATTCAGGAGGAGAGAGAAATCAGTCCAGTTCTGTCTAGTTCCAGGTCTGAATTGGACCAGTGCCAAAGTGCACTATCTTACCTCAATCTACATCGCATTTCATCAGAGCGGAAATGAGGGTGGAAGCTCTCAGAGTCAACACCCTTATTCCAAAGTCGAATCTTATTAGCTGAAAAAATAAGAAAAACCAGTTATACTGCTGGGTGGGCATAGAAAAGCAACATTGGAATATAAGGACATTTGGAAAGGAAGCACATGATGCATTTCTTTTTGTTACATAATAGAAGTAAATGCCACAGAAAAGGAAAATTTAAAAAAAAAAAAGAAAAGAAAAGAAAGAAAAAACTAACTGAAGAATTTGTTGCATAGATTTACATTGCGAACTTTATTTGAATTGACAAAACTGCAAGAAACTGTTATCTATAGGAACTAGATGCTTTATGTTCACCTTCTGTTACCCTAGCTGCTTGAAGATCCCTCCCTATAGCAGCTGATGGTACCAGGGTAAGATCAGCTGATTGGTGCAGAAATTCTGGCAAAATGGCAATGTAAGTTAAGTTATGGCCCAGCAATCTAAACCCTTCAGCATCTGCATTGAAATACGACAAAGACATAAAAAGCTAACATAGTTCACATACTTATGATCGACCACATGGGTTTCACTAGCCAGCTAAAAGTGTACCTTGGGATGTATCTGCAATGAAAAAAAAAAAGTTGCTCAGCCATGACATTTTGTATATCTCAAAGGAACCTGGCAGTAGAAGACTGAATGAACAGAATATTGAAGTACATGCAAAAATATCTAAAAGATCACAGAAGAGTCAAACTCACACAGGAACATGAGTGTGATAAGACATCACAATGGGGACACATAACAGTTTTGCAATAATAAGAGCGCCAAAAACCTACAGCACAGATTGCAACTGTCAATTATTTATTGCCAACCAATGTTTTATATCCATTATATTTTTGAATGCGAAAGTTACCATTATCCCAGGTGATGATGCATGTATTATATCAGGTTTAAACCGTGCAACCTCTGAAATTATTCTTGGACTGAGTGCCAAAGAAAGAGGCACCTTCTGGTACCAGGGGCAGGGGAAGCTGCAAAGAGGGTGAAAAATTGACAACCATAAGGCAAAGCCCATGTTTTAAATGACAAATTATAATAATGTGCAGAATTTTAAATAATGCAGTTGTACTATGACATTCAAAATTAAAGGTCCTACATAATCCTGACAATGTTCTAATAGCAAGTTGTAATAATTAATATAATGCAATGACAGCAACTTGGTACTTGTGGGCCAAAAGTACCAATCACCCTATAACTTAAATTTATCATAACAGGCATCCTTAAGAATTGGATAGACAGAATTTAGTTCATCAAGACAGTCAGTCTAAGGTTATCATAGCAACCTCCGTGATCCAATCAATTTTGCTCCATAAAACTCCTCAGGTACTCCTTCGTGTGTTGTCACAACCATCACCTATGCAATGCATGAAAAAAAAAAAGAAATAGTTAGTTTTATCATTTAGAGGCCTTTTTATAGAGCGAAGCAAAATGCTGTTCAAACCAGCAACTTGTAGCTTTAAAGAAGCAAGCTGGTTGATAGTTAGACTGGAAATAGCAAATAGGAAGATGAGCTGAGGGTAAATCAAAAGCCTTGCCACTTGCCAGACAAAACCAATTATTTGAACTACTGTGGCTCAAGGGTTTCAAACTCTGAGTTGGTGCTGGAAAATTGGAAGAAAATAAATATCCTCGGGATATGTCACAACGATTATAAC
Source organism: Manihot esculenta (assembly GCF_001659605.2). Classification (NCBI taxonomy): domain Eukaryota; kingdom Viridiplantae; phylum Streptophyta; class Magnoliopsida; order Malpighiales; family Euphorbiaceae; genus Manihot; species Manihot esculenta. Next base: position 30,213,762 of record NC_035169.2, read on the forward strand.
CTGGGATTCCAAATAGGCGATCGTACGTTCAAATTCTATTTGAATTGGGTGAGAGGCATGAGATGGAGAGAGGACTTCCCAATTTATTTGATCCAAGACAAACCAAGACACAAAAAAAATGAAAATAATATGGAGAGATAATATATACTATAAAATGGATAAACAGAAATCTGCCCTGTCCATATGTTTACATTGTCAACTTTTAGTAAGGATGGGATATGTTTGGATTGTAAAATATTAAACTTAGTCATGCAGATTCCTGGTCAACTCAATGCATAATAAAATTACCTCATCCCCCATTTCGCGTAAATATTTGATAAAATTCTGGAACCTATTTTTATATCCTGACACATATCTGCAAAAAAAAAAAAGGAAACAAAGGATTTAATGCGTGTGCGCTTCTTACCTTACAACTAACATAATAACTATAGAGAATACAAAAGAAACAAGATTCTACAATCATGTGTCTGAAATTCTGTTGCCAAAATAAATAAACTAAACAAGTTTGATATATGTGCTACATTATGAAATGTTCCTATCACTAATCCCCTTGTGTCTCAAGTCTCAACCAAATCATCAAAGGAGGTATCTCTTCCTCTCTAATTTTTGAGGCAACTAGAAATAATTAGGTGTAAATATTTGAATATAATATGTATATACTATGAGAATACAATTTAACCTTTACAAACATTTAGTTCTAATTAACTTAAAAGTCTACAATAACAGCAGACAATAATCCCAGAAATTTCACAAGAGCTGTATTTCTCCTTCTGATCAAATTCTGAATTTATAGGGTTAGTAGCAAGTAGATGTTAGAAGTAGAAGGATTTTACTTGTGTGAGACAATCTTGTTTGGATCTCCCAAAAGAAAGGAAAGAACACAAACACAAATGGATCACAAGGGTTATCATCTGCAAAAATGTGGGCAGATAGCTTAAAGATAGGAAGTTAAGAACATTCAGTGCCTGATGAATTTTAGAACAACTATTTTCCTGCAATTGGAAGGTCGGATGCTCTGCATCATCAGCTAATAGCATAGGGATGAAGTTCACGTTACAAACAGAACAGCTACCTCAAAGAATAAATGTAGTTAAAACTTCAAACCACCATAATCAACAATCCGACGCAGAGAAGAACATAACAAAACTACAGAAATATCAATGAGCCAACAATTTGTGTTGGAAATTGTCAGTTCCAGAGGAAAAAAGTGATGAGCAGTAGTCAGCAGCACAGTTAGGCCAAGAAACTAGCCAAGACATCTAATAATGAAATGCAGCAAATGGTGAAAGATGAATTTCACAACAGAATTAGAGAAAAAAAAAAAAGCATATGGATCTAAATGTCAGATCAAAGGTAAAGCATGACTTGATCATGGACAATCCTCATTGCAGAGCAGCTAAGTGAATAGGCTGAAGTCAATTAAAGATAGAGGCACATTTCCAACAGAACCATAAACCCAAAAGCAAAAACTCATAAAGTATTGATGAACCAAACTTAATCAACCAAGCTACTTAAGCACTGAAGAAACAACGTAGTTAGATCCATATTAATTTCACAACATTAGCAGAAGGCAAGACACATTAGAAAACTGTCACATCAGCCGATACAGAAATCAAGCTCGAGAAAACAACTTGAAACTTGAAAAAATCAAGCAAAAATATCAAAGTCAATGTTTGGTCAAAAACCCAAAAGTTCCCCAAAAAAAATCATAGAGACAAAATTAAAGCATCACTTCAATGTCTTTTAAAGATCAACAGGATCAACATCTATAATAAAACAAAAGAAAGAATACTCACGCAAATGGAGAAGGCTCAACAAAAAGAGCAATGCGGCGAGGCTTGGAATTGGTCTGAGGATCAACCAAAAGAGGAAGATTATCCTCCTCCTCCTCTACTCTAATCTCCGTAATAGTCATATTGCTGTATCTGGGTTTAGCTTTAGCTTGAAAAAGATCAAATATTTTTACCCTAGGGGAATCGTACTTGCAAGAAATGGAAATGGGTCTTGTCCTAAAAGATGAAAAGCTCAAATTGCTCTAAAAGAAACAGAAAAAGAGCAGCAAGAAGAAGAAGAAGAAGAAGAAGTAGAAGAAGGAGAAAGGCAGGCAGAGGAAGAAGTGATGGAGAAAAGAAGAGGGGGAGAGAGATGGATTTATAGAGAGTGAAGAGGAGGGCGTGATGATGAAGGGGTTACCATAATATAGTGGGGTGTGGGATGAGTTGGAATTGCTGATTGATTACTAATCGTGTGGGAAAGGAGAAAGAGAAAGAGTAAGAGACAGAAGATGGAAATGGAAATGGGATTATTCAAAGGAATCTTAAAGGGTACAATAACAATGGATATTCTCGTGAAAGGCGGGTCTCTATCTCCCTGCAACAGGCAATAGAGATGCCAGTACATGCTTCTGTCTACGGCTGTTGACGCCGATTGCTGCTGTTTTTTTTTTGTGAAAACCTTACTATTTAATCCGAGAATTTCACTTATTATCTATTAATTTTAACAAAATATATTAAAATATTTTCAACATTTTAAAATTTTATTAATTTTACTATTAAATATTCTATTATTTAATTTTTATAATTTTAAAAAATTTATTAATTAACTTTTTAAATTTTTAAAAATTTATTAATTAATTTTATATATTTTAATTTTTTTATAATATTTAACCAGTAAAATTAATATAATAATTAATTAATAAATTTTTTAAAATATTAAAAATATTTTAATATATTTTTTAAAATAAAAAAATTAATTAAAATTTTTTTATATTATAAAAATTAAATATCATTTTTTTCCTAAATATATACTTTCAACTAAAATTATAATTTATTAACCATCTATATATAAAAATTATAAACATTTAATATATATTACCACTGAATTTATAAAAAAAAAATCAGAAATCATTTAAATTTATTGCTAACCATCCTAAAAAATTTGTTAATTAAATTCTAAATTTTAATAAAATAATAAAATTAGGTGTAAATTTTTAAAAATTTTAAAATTTGAGCGTTTTTGTCACTTTTAGTTATTTTTTTATTAATTTTAACCTAATTTAAAATTTTGATGTTAATTTTAACTCATAATCAAAATTAAAATTAGAAATTGTTAGGTTTTATATGATATGAATATTAATATTTTAATCATTATTGTTGGTGTAAGATAAAATTTTATAATAAAAAATCTAAAAATTTTTATTTTTATCGATTATAATCGAATTTTAAAATTTTATTTCAAGTATAGTCTATTACTAATTTTAATTTAGATTAATTAAAATTAATATTTTATTATTTAATCCAATAAACTTAATATATTTATTTATTTTGTGTATATTATGACAATATAATATATTATTTATATTGTTACAATTCAATTATAACATAATGTCTCTTATTAATTATATCTTTTTTCTAAGTAAAATATGCATTAACTAATAGTTGTAATTTCTTTTTTTTTTAGGAAGTATTTAAATATAAATATTTAAAATAGTGCATGAATAGTCTGTGTATTTAAAGTACTAGTTAAAATTCAGTGTGAATACTAATTCTTATCTGATTATGCATATTTACTGTTATTAAAATTATTATAATTATTGCAATAATTAATATTTATAAATATATATATATATATATAATATAGTAAAAAATATTAAATAAGGGAAAATTATTTTTTAGTCCCTGAGGTTTAGCATAATTAACACTTGTCCCTCTATTTTGGCGACCCAACACTTAAATCCTTCACTTTCTCTTCCGTCCAAATTCGTAGTCTTTCTGTCTAAAATAGTCGTTTGGTCAGAGAGTTAAAGGTGAGAGGTGAGAATGTTTTCTAAAAATGCCCTTAATAAACTTGTTAAACCCCTCAATGTGAAACCTCCATCTTTTCCTCTTTCGTAGCTTCTCTATCTCTTTTGTTTTTTTCTCTCTCTTTCTTTTCACTTTCTTCTCCCTCATATCTTCTCTATTTTCTTTTGGCATTATTGATTTTCGTTCTTTCTTTTTTTTTTTTTTTCTCTTTTCCATCTTTCTTCTCTTCCATATCTTTCTCTTTTTTTCCTCTAAAATATTTGCAACAAGTAGACACTAGAAGCCCATCATCAACTTCTCTCAACACTCTTCTCTCTCCAAATCCACCATCACTTCCCCAATCAACACCACCACCATCATTCATAAGATGGAATTTCAAGTCTTGGGATCCCTAAATTATTATTTGAGAGTTGTAAATTCTTTTCTTAGAGGGTTAATAGAGAGATGAGAGAGTGAGCTCTTGCAAAAATAGAGAGAGATTTATTGCAAAAGATGTAGGAGTTATGGTGAGGACACTGACATGAGAACTGAGAGATTAGTGATTTGGAGATGGAGAGTTAGAGAAACAGTATGAGGAAGAAGAAGAAGAATATGCAGTGAAGATGTATTGAGTTTGGGTTTGATGATTTTAAAATAATGGGACTTTCAGTGAGGGTCAATTTTGTCAATTCAAGTGTCCCAGACGTCTATTTTAGACAGAAGGACTACGAATTTGGACGGAAGAGAAAGTGAAGGACTTAAGTGTTGAGTCGCCAAAATAGAGAGATAGAAGTGTTAATTATGCTAATACTCAAAGACTAAAAAGTAATTTTCTCTATTAAATAATTAGCAATAATAAAAAAACTCATCATTATTGTCATTTCTTTAGAAAATACAGAAGAACATGTAAAAATATTAAAGATAAATCTTATATACATCTATTTTTTTTACAGGATTACTATTTACACTAAAATTTAAAAATTATTTTATATTTTATAAATATTAATTATGCATGCTCACTAAATTTTAAGAAAAAATTAATTAATTTAAGAAAAAGTAAAAGTTATCTCCAACGACCTTTTAAATAATATAATATTTTTAATTATAAAATATTATTTTTATTTTATAAATAAATATTTATAAATACATAATTTCATAAATTATACTAAATAAAATAAAAAATTAATTAATTTTTATTAATTTCAAAGAATTTAGATCAAAATTAGTTAATTGACTATAATTCAAATAGCAATTTTAAATATACTTATAATTGATAAATATAGAAAAAAAATATTTTTACTATAAGACTTTTGGCCACGTCAGTAATATTAAATAAAATATTAATATTTATAGCATGTTAGCCGTCTCCTCAATAAACCGATTTCAATTTTGATTATAGACTAAAATTAACACAAAAATTTTAAATTAAGCTAAAATTGATAAGAAAAAAAATGGCTAAAATTAATAAAAGCGTTAAAATTTTAAATTTTTTAGACATTTAAGTCATAAAATTATATTCATATAATTTTATCGATTTATAAAAAATTTATAGCGCACTTCGAGACTTAGTCTGGTGGAAAGTGCATCTTTGTAGCCTTGTGAGGTCAAAGGTTCGACTCCCCCACCCCTATTTCAAAAAAAAAAAATTTATAGCATAAGGCTCTACTTATTCTTCGAAAAATATTTTAAAGGAAAATATTTTTTATATTTTTTAGCGTTTAAAATATTAAAAAATTTAATAAAAAAATACAAAACATTTTAAGAAAAATGACTTATTTTTTTAAAAGAATGAAGTTATTTCCTATTTGTTAAAATTTTATTAAAATCTCTTTATATAAATTTATTAATAAAATTTATTTTTTAAATTAAAATTAATCAATAAAAAAATAAATTATCTTGTTGAAAATTATTTTTCAAATACAAATTATTTTTCACAAACAAATGTAGTCTAAATAATAAAATTTAGAATGCAATAAGCAATTTGTGAGATCGAGTTTTATTTTTTAATAAATTATTTGTATTTAATTATTGATATAACACAAAATCGTTCAAAATGAGTTATGAGTTGTCACTGTAAGATAGAGTCACGTGGTAAGGGTCTGATAAGCTGATACACAGTCATTCCCGTAGAAAGGAAGATCTGATCACCATAACATCCGGTTCTTCATCAAGACTTGCCATGTCCTGTAGATGTCGAGTCTTCATATAATGTTACCGTTAGCAGGTATGATCCAGTAGATTATTGTTATGCCTATAATCACGGAATCACCGATCAATTAGCCGGTGAGATCTCCAATCAATTAGCCGACACCAGTTGAATTTTCAGGAAATGATATAATTAACTACATCTTCTTACAGTATAAAAGCTAAGGACCATAGAGATAAAAGTACACAATTCTTGCACAACTACTCTTGAGTTCTAAGCAATTCTTTTTACTCGCCCCATTCTTTAGTTTATTAACTTGAGCGTCGGAGTGGTTGCCATAGGAACTAACCACCTCACATTCTCTTTCTTGCAATATTGACTAATCACAGTACAGCTCTATTTCGGCCACATCATTTGATTCTGTTGTTGAAAATCTATTAAATTTTCTATTTTCATTTGGATTAAAACCGGTCTCTTATCCCCTTTCTTTTAAAAAAAATCTCTCTTTTCTCTCTCTCGAAATGGCCAGCAATTCACAAGTTGCTGCTAAGGTTGTTGCTACCAATGAGGGCGTTATGATTTCTTTCACTCCTGGCAGTGGACAAAACACATCCTCTATGGTCAACGAAGCAGATCTCAACAATCTAAGCAATGAGCAAATGCTCCAATACATAAAAAAGATGTAGGTTATTCTCAAGCAATATAATTCTCGGGGAGAGGCATCTTTCATGGCTCCTAGAGGAAGGGAGGAAGCATCAGTTGATACTCCAAAAATTCAAACAGAAGCGATCCAGACGCGGTCCAAATGGAAGGCTGAGTTCGAGGAAGAGGAGTCATCAAACGATGCTCTGAAAAAAGTCAATTAGAAGCTGGTATGAGCTATTCAAATGAACCAGAAGGAGCAGAAAAAGGACTTTGGCCTAGATGATGCCTCGCCTCTTTTTGAAGAGAACTTGGTAGAGATATTTTTCGCTAAGTTCAAAATCCCAAGTCTAAACATGTATGACGATTAGTAGATCCCAAGAGTCACCTAGCGATCTTTAGAATGACCATGCAGCTTCAGGATGTTAATGACTTCGTATTGTGCTGAGTGTTTTCATTAACACTCATAGGTTTGACTCAAAAATGTTACCAACATCTGAGCCCCAAGTTTAATTTAGAACTTTATGTAATTCATTATGTTATTTAAGTCCAGATTTATTACTTATATATCTCCTAAAAAACTCTCCTCTGACTTGTGAAAAAATCGCCAGGGAGAGGGCGAGTCTTTAAAGAGCTTTATCTCACGGTTTAATGCAGAAGTAATACAAGTGAAGGAATTAAATCATTAGATAGCATGCAAAGCATTGAAGAAAAGAACACGCAATATCAAGTTTATGGATTCCCTAATCAAGAACCCAACCGCTACGTACCAACAACTAATGAATAAAGGCCAAAAGTACATCAGGCTGGATGACAAAGTTTTAGCGTTGAGAGAGGACAAAATGATAAGTCAAAAGCAAAACCAAAAGTTGGAGAGGCGAGGATACGAAGGAGACGATCAAGAACCCAGCCACTATGTACCAACAACTAATGAATAAAGATCAGAAGTACATTAGGCTAGATGATAAAGTCTAAGCGTTGAGAGAGGATAAAAGGACAAGTCAAAAGCAAAACCAAAAGCTGGAGAGGCGAGGATACGAAGGAGACCAAAGAAATTACCTAACCTCCCGAGGAAGGGATGATCAACGTAAGTATAAGAATTATACTCCATTAAATAACTCATGAATATGTATTCTGATCTGGATCAGAAAAAATGACAAGGAGGTTAGGAGGCCTCTCAAGATCAACCTTGAGAGAGCAAAAAAACGAGATAGGATCAAGTATTACCATTTTCACAAAGATCATGAGCATACAATAGAGGAATGCTAATAGCTCAAAGACGAGATTGAGAGGTTAATAAGAGACGACACACTTCAAAAGTTTGTGAAAAAGAATAGAGAAGAGAGAAGGTCTTAATCCGAGGTAACAACTCCTGAAACAACCCCTGACCATGAACCCATTGATCGAATATAATTTTAACACATTTTTTCATATTGTTCTTAGCATTGAATTGAGTATTTTTCTAATCAATTTTTTATTTTTGGATGATATTTTGCAAAAAAACAAAAGAGAAGTGGATTTGATATAAAAGTGTTAAAAAGTGTTAAAAAGTATTGAAATTGACTTGACCAGCAATTTAGGCAAACCCACTGATGATCATACTTTAGAGAAGCTAGGAATTGTCCAGACCCACAAGCTGAATTAACCATATTTAGATGGCGAATTTGACCAGCGATTTGCTCAAACTACTACGCAAACCAGCAGTCTGCACAGAACTTGACAGTGAGCGGGAAAAATTCAAATTTGAAAAAAAGAAGACTAGGTCTTCTCATTAAAAGGCGCAGGACCTACTCGATTTTTCCTTATTCAGTGCGACACCATATCCTCCTCAAATCAAGGAGTTCTCTCCTTGGAAGAAATATATTAAAGGTAGGATTCCTAATTCAAAACAAAAAAAAAAAATTCTATTCCCAAAAGGAATTTATTAAGGTTAATGACGGACGTCGAATCCGTCAATTAAAACTTATTTTCCTTTCCTTAATTTAAAAGAATTTGTAGATAGTGCAAATTAGTGTCAATCCCTCAAAGGTCTTAACTTTGTTTAATTTAGATGAATAGTAGAATAAGAAGAATAATTTAAAACAAAAAGAGAGAAGAAGAGGATTTTTGTTTGAAGAAATTAATTTTTGCCTTGGGCAAGCCAAAACTTTAAAGAAGAAAAATATTGTAATTGAGATGGTAAAACAAATAATTAGATTAAAATTCAGCTGAAGATAATCAAATTGAGAGGTTAGCAGTTGATCATTGATTAGAAAAAATAATTCATTTTATTATCTATTGTTTGGTTATAGTGTTCAAATACGCGAATGACTGTGCGGTTGTCGAAACCGGTAAAAAATAACCTTTTTTATTATCAACAATTTTATAACTGTAGATAGTGGCAAAAGGATCAAATTCACAGAGAATTGATACTCACCTATTTTTCTTATCAAAGACCAAGTAAAGAAATTGCAAATAAATAAAAAGGGGTTTTGAGATTTGCTGAATTAAACTAATACCAAAAGCAATAAAGTAAAGAAGATTCAAATATGAGAAAAGCTCTAGTTGAAGAATTGGATTCACTTCAGTTGTTGGGATTGATCATTGACACTTAGGTTCCTTTATTTGATTCAATAAATTAGTTATGGAGGTGGAAAACGCTTCTCACCACCATATCCCTCCTTAAGCATAGATTAACTAGGAAACGCTCTCTAATTAATCACTAATCAACAAGTTGCCAAGGAACGTCCTTGGGGCTTTTAGTATCAATCAACCGTTAATTATATTAAGAAATAGAGAGACCTAATTCTAGCTACCCAAACGTATGGTGATATTGCTAGATTATGCAATTTCCTTAGTTTTTACACCAAGAGTTACTTGTGTTTGAATAATTCAGGCAATTACGTACTTAAAACTATCCAAACTAACAAATAATTACTTTACAATCAAGAATCAATGGGCCTTATTGATCTAAACAACAAAGCAACAATGGAATTAAGCATGAAATTGCATAAATATTGATAAATAAAAGATAAACATAATATGTTCAGATCTCCCAATCCATAAAACAACTAAAGTTTCACCTAATCTTCAACTAGAAAAAAAAGTTTCAGTCACTCATGGTTGAAACAAAACACAAAAATAAAAGAAAGAGAAGAGGAAAGAGGAACCGGGCGGCGGCTTGGAGTAGGAGGCGTGCGGCTCTTCAATTCCGAAAAAGTGAAGAAGAGTCTTCTCTTACTTGTTTGTGATCCTTTTATCGCTGAAAGTGCTGCCCTAGATTTCCTTGTTGAGATGGCTTTTGAATTTATTTGGAATTTTGAATTCTTAGGAGGCAAGTGCATCTTCTTGAGATTTGACTTTCTGAATAAGCTGAATTGAATGCTGAGGTGTCTTCACATTTTTAGTAAGGGAAAGACTTCTTGAAGATTTGAAATTTGAATTTCAAATTACTCTACTGTCTTTACTTTCCTTATCTATCTTCACTTCAGCTGCAACTTGGCTTGGGCAAACCATGCTTGTTCTCTTTTATCCTCTTTTAGGCAGTTTTAAGAGCATTTTCACTAAATTGCCTCTTTACACTGTTTTCTGCAAAATAAGATCAAAACCACAGAATTAGGCAGAAGATGTGTAAATTAACATCAATAACAACATGATAAATGAGTCTAAATTTGGTCTAATCAGCGAATCTCACCAGTTCTTTCTTATGATTAAATTAATCTAATTCACGCTTAAATTAATTTCTAGTTAATTAACAACCCCAACACGCGTGTAGATTTAATTAGTTAACTGCTTTAAGAGAGAAGAATCTAAATTTGATCAATAATAATACGCGAATTATTTAAATCAAATCTATTAATTTCTTAACATATATGAATATGCTAATTGCTACTTATTATTAATCAAATTAAATAATTATTGTAACATCCTCTGGGCCCACACCAGTGAATATTGTCCGCTTTGGGTCAAGGGATTGAAACCCTGTCTTCCCTCACGGGTTTGTTTCTAGGTCAAGGGATTTACTACCCTGTCTTCCCAAAACGCGTCCACTGGGGTCTCTTGGGCATAGGCTTATACGGCCCTCTCCCTTTCCACCTCTTTCCGATGTGGGATACTTTTAATCCACCTCATGGGGTTCCTTCCCCCCATAAGGCCTGAGCGTCCTCGCTCAGCACACCGTACTCGTGAGGCCCAGGCTCTGATACCAATTGTAACATCCTCTGAGCCCACACCAGTGAATATTGTCCGCTTTGGGTCAAGGGATTGAAACCCTGTCTTCCCTCACGGGTTTGTTTCTGGGTCAAGGGATTTACTACCCTGTCTTCCCAAAACGCATCCACTGGGGTCTCTTGGGCATAGGCTTATAAGGCCCTCTCCCTTTCCACCTCTTTCCGATGTGGGATACTTTTAATCCACCTCATGGAAGTATCCCACATCGGAAAGAGGTGGAAAGGGAGAGGGCTTTATAAGCCTATGCCCAAGAGACCCCAGTGGACGCGTTTTGGGAAGACAGGGTAGTAAATCCCTTGACCCAGAAATAAACCCGTGAGGGAAGACAAGGTTTCAATCCCTTGACCCAAAGCGGACAATATTCACTGGTGTGGGCCCAGAGGATGTTACAATTGGTATCAGAGCCTGGGCCTCATGAGTACGGTGTGCTGAGCGATGACGCTCAGGCCTTATGGAGGGAAGGAACCCCATGAGGTGGATTAAAAGTATCCCACATCGGAAAGAGGTGGAAAGGGAGAGGGGCTTATAAGCCTATGCCCAAGAGACCCCAGTGGACGCGTTTTGGGAAGACAGGGTAGTAAATCCCTTGACCCAGAAACAAACCCGTGAGGGAAGACAGGGTTTCAATCCCTTGACCCAAAACCCCATGAGGTGGATTAAAAGTATCCCACATCGGAAAGAGGTGGAAAGGGAGAGGGCTTTATAAGCCTATGCCCAAGAGACCCCAGTGGACGCATTTTGGGAAGACAGGGTAGTAAATCCCTTGACTCAGAAACAAACCCGTGAGGGAAGACAGGGTTTCAATCCATTGACCCAAAGCTAGGGGTGTAAACGAACCAAGCCGAGCCGAGCTTTGAAGAGCTCAAGCTTGGCTCGTTAAAATTTTTTCGAACTCGAGCCGAATTCGAGCTTTACTCATATGGAACTCGAGCCGAGTATTAAGAAGCTCAAGCTTGGCTCGTTTAGCAAACGAGCTTAGACGAGTCGAGCTTTTATCGAGCTGAGTCAAGTTTTTATCGAGCTGAGTCTCAAATAGTTCACGAGTAATTTAATTTATTTACATGTATAATGAATTTTAGTTTAAAACTAAAATAATTTTAGTTAAATAAGTATATCTACAAATTAGCATGTAAACTTATAAAGATGAGTTTTTAAATCTTAATGATCTAAATATATGCAAGTTTAAGAGTGTAATTAAACTATATATAGAGCTGAATTTTAAAAAATTCAGCTTTGGCTCATGAAAGTATATGCAGGGTTTGAACTTATTTCTCTTATGATAGTAATTTCAGTTTACTTAACGAGACTGTTCACGAGCCTATTCGTGAGCCTGCTCATGAACTCAGAAATGAGCCGAGCTCACGAGTCTTAACGAGCCGAATACTATGGAGCTCAAGCTTGGCTCGTTTATCAAACGAGCCTAAAAATTAAGCTCGAGCTTGGCTCGTTTAGAAATCGAGTCGAGCTCGGTCGAGCTTTTATCGAATCGAACCTTGAATAGCTCACGAACGGTTTGGTTCATTTACACTCCTACCCAAAGCGGATAATATTTACTGGTGTGGGCCCAGAGGATGTTACAATTGGTATCAGAGCCTGGGCCTCATGAGTACAGTGTGCTGAGCGAGGACGCTCAGGCCTTATGGGGGGAAGGAACCCCATGAGGTGGATTAAAAGTATCCCACATCGGAAAGAGGTGGAAAGGGAGAGGGCCTTATAAGCCTATGCCTAAGAGACCCCAGTGGACACGTTTTGGGAAGACAGGGTAGTAAATCCCTTGACCCAGAAACAAACCCGTGAGGGAAGACAGGGTTTCAATCCCTTGACCCAAAGCGAACAATATTCACTGGTGTGGGCCCAGAGGATGTTACAATTATGGATTTAATTGGATTAATTAGCAATATGTTATCTTCCTAAGAAATTCAAGGGGCCTCTTGAATTCTTAAGAGGATAACAATGGAGGTGGTGTTTCTCGAAAATAGAAATTAATAGAAAATAGAAATAAGGTGAAGAGAAGTTAAGAACATAATATCACAACTTGAATAAACCTCAATTTTGATTAACCTTCAACTAAAAAGAAGTGTTTAGCCTCTATGCCAGGCTGCAAAGTGGGAATCCATCAGGCCATAAACTGGGTGTTAATCCCACTAAACAAGGCATCCTATACTAGGCCATAAGGCGAGTGTTTGTCAGGCCATAATCAGGGCATTAGTCTCGTTAAACAAGACATCCTATACCAAGCCATAATCCGGGTGTTAGTCCCGCTAAACAAGGCATCCTATGCCAGGCTATAAGATGAGTATTAGCCAGGCTACATGACCGGGTGTTAGTTCCACTTTACAAAAAGTTTAAAAGGCATTTTATGCCCAGACCACAAAGCGGGTATTCGCCAGACTCATAATTTGGGTGTAAATCTCACTTTGCAAAAAGTTTCCAAGGCATTGTATGCTCAAGCCATAAGGCAAGTATTAGTTAGGCCACGCGACCAAGTATTAGTCCCATTTCAAAAAAAGTTTCCTAGGCATCCTATGCCAAGCCAAAAGGCGAGTGTTAGCCAGGCCATGTGGCTGGGTGTTAGTCCCACTTCATAAAAAATTTAAAAGGCATTTTATGCCAAGGCTATAAGATGAGTGTTAGCCAGGCCACGCGATCAAGTGTTACTCCTGTTTCACAAAAAGTTCCCAATGCATCCTATGCCAAGCCATAAGGCGAGTGTTAGCCAGACCATAATTCGGGTATTAGTTCCGCTAAACAAGACATCCTATGCCAGGCCATAAGGAGAGTGTTAGCCAGGCTATAATCCGGGTGTTAGTCCCGCTAAATAAGACATCTTATGCCAAGCCATAAGGTGAGTGTTAGCTAGGCCACGTGACCGGTGTTAGTTCCACTTCATAAAAAGTTTTAAAAGGCATTGTATGCCCGAGCCAAAAGGTGAGTGTTAGTTAGGCCACATGATCAGGTGTTAGTCCCGCTAAGCAAAAAGTTTTCAAAGCATTGTATCCCTAGGCTATAAGGCGAGTGTTAGCCAGGCAATGTGACTTGGTGTTTGTAATACCCGGCTAGAGTCCGGCATCGGAATTCTACTTTCCGATGGAGTTTCGGATGTCGGAAGTCTCTAGAAGGGTTAGAGTGATGTGTTTCTAACATGTTTTGGTATGTTTCATAGTTTTAAAGTATAAGGAAATGAGTTTTTGAGTGAAATGAACCAAGGCAGAAAAGCCAGGTTCGGCCGCCGAAGTTGAGGTTCGGCCGCCGAACATGCATGGCTTTCGGTTTCACGTGTGGCCGCCGAAGGTGGTCTGGCCAGCCACCTATAAAAGGCCCTCAGTCGGTTGAAAGGATAAGCTTCGACGTTTTCTTTCACGTTCTGAGGTGAGACCCTGTCCTTTGTGAGTATTCTTTCATGTTTTCATCCAATCTTGCAAAGATTTGATTAGTTTTTATGTTATTTTGAAGGTTTTAAGCTAAAAACTCAAAGTTGTGAAGTTTGAAGAGTTTGAAGGAGAGTTGCTCCAAAAATCCACGTTAGGATCGTTCATCTTCTTGGTTTCAAGAGGTAAGTGAAGATCCTGAGCTTGTTTTTATGTTTTCTGAAGGTTTTATGTGGTTTTGGGGAGAGTGGTACATGAATAGGGTTATGTGTGAGGTTTTCATGATTTTGTGAGTAAAGCTTGTTTCTGTGTTGTTTTTGTTCTGTGTTTGGGGTTGTAAGGTAGTTTTTGACCCCTTTGAGCATATACATGCGTGTATGCAAGTGGAGGAAGTGAGGTGGTTGAGTTGGAGAGCGTTTTGTACACTTGGCGAGAGGCAGGGCAAGTTTCTGCCCTGCTGATGAACTCAGATTCGGCAGCCGAAGGTACATTCGGCCGCCGAACCTCTGAGGAGAAGAGAGGAGGTGGCTTCGGCTGCCCAAGCTTGCCCCGAGCTTTTGGACTTTCGGCTCTGGAGGGGAGTTCGGCCGCCGAAGGTGCCGCCGAAGGTTAGAGACTTTCGTCTCTGGAGTGCCTTTCAGCCTCCGAAACTTGCCCCCGAAAGGGTTCGGCTTCCGAAAATAGAGCTTCGGCCGTCGAAGGTGCATGAGTTTCGTCTCTGGAGAGGACTTTCGGCCGCCGAACATGCCGCCGAAAGTGTCCTGTCCAGCTTTCCTTTGCATGCTTTGCATGGATAGTAGAGTGAGTTTACGGGGATTCTTGGGGAGTTTAATAGAGTTGTTCATAAACTAGTTTGGTCCCTCATTTGAGTCTCTCTGTCTAGGTACAGACCAGAGGAACCAGAGAGAGCAGCAATGAGTCCTGCTCCAGAGTTTGTCAGAGCCTGCAGAGTCAGTCCAGTTAGCCAGAGGTGAGTGGAACTAACCTAACTACGTTTAAATTGACATATAAACTGCTTTTAGCATACTTCATGCATCATGAATATACAGTAGGTTGTTTGCATTAGCAATCACGAATATGTTGCATTGCATAGTTACTTGTTGTTGTGGGTGAATGCTGAATGATCCAATAGTCTCTGAGAGAAGTCCAGGAGCCTTTGACTACGCCCTGGCAGGTACAGAGAAGTTCAGGAGCCTTTGACTACGCCCTAGCAATGGTAAGTACAGAGGTGTTATATACACATATACATATATGACAGGAAGACCAGGTGCTCGATTCTACGCCCTGGCACGGCAGAGTTACCGGGACTATGTGGTGACAGGTTTACCCTTGATGTGGATTGTCTGTGATATGATGCATTCCATGAGATCATATTTTAATGAGATGTTTTACTGTTCTACTCACTGGGCTATAGAGCTCATCCCACTCCCTTAACCCCAGTTTTGCAGGTTCAGTGTACAGTATATGTAACGACCTCAAAATGGACCGTCACCGGCGCTAGGATTCAGGTCGGCTTAAGGCCGCCAGAACCCGTAGCAAGCCTGCTATACTCTCTGTGTACCTGTAAATCTCATACATGATCATACATTTTCTGTGAAAATAAAAACTCTTTTCTGAACCAAGGCTTAACCTGTGCATGCACTATCTCTGTACTCTGTACTCTGTACTCTGTACTCTGTACCCCTGACTAGAGCTTGCTCTAGATGGGTTAACTCATACCTGTTAAGCCTGTTTTTTTTTTCACATACTCAGTAAAATATATACATATACAGATCATGTACATAACAATAGATTTACAACACAAACTACTAAGTCAAGCACATCTGTAACTGAAAACATAACTATTACATCTCTTTAACATTACATGTCCACTCTACACTATTACAATTCTCTTTTCTTTTTCTGCACTTTGCTGAACCTTCTCTGTACACTGTACATTGAACCTGCAAGACTGGGGTTAAGGGAGTGGGATGAGCTCTATAGCCCAGTGAGTAGAACAGTAAAACAATTCATTAAAATATGATCTCATGGAATGCGTCATAACACAGACAAACCACATCAAGAGTAAACCTGTAACCACATAGTCCCAGTAACTCTGTGCCAGGGCGTAGAATCGAGCACCTGGTCTTCCTGTCATATATGTATATGTGTATATAACACCTCTGTACTTACCATTGCCAGGGCGTAGTCAAAGGCTCCTGGTCTTTACTATACCTGCCAGGGCGTAGTCAAAGGCTCTTGGTCTTTACTATACCTGCCAGGGCGTAGTCAAAGGCTCCTAGTCTTTACTATACCTGCCAGGGCGTAGTCAAAGGATCCTAGACTTCCTATCTGAGACTATTGGATCATTCAGCATTCACCCACATCAACAAATAACTATGCAATGCAACATATTCGTGGATACTAATGCAATCAACCTAGTGCATAATCATGATGCATGAGATATGCTAAAACATTCCATTGTGCAATTAAAAGAGTTAAGGTTAGTTCCACTCACCTCTGGCTATCTGGACTGACTGACTCTGCAGGCTCTGTAAACTCTGGAGCAGTACTCACTGCTGCTCTCTCTGGTTCCTCTGGTTCCTCTGGTTTATACCTATACAGATAGACTCAAATGAGGGACCACACGAACTCAAGAACAACTCTATTAAACTCCCCAAGAATCCCCTTAAACTCACTCTAACATCCATGCAAAGCATGCAAAGGAAAGCTGGACAAGACACTTTCGGCGGCAGGTTCGGCGGCCGAAAGTCCTCTCCAGAGACGAAACTCAAGCACCTTCGGCGGCCGAACTTCCACTTTCGGCTGCCGAACCCTTTCGGGGGCAAGTTTCGGAGGCCAAAAGGCACTCATGTATATGCTCAAAGGGGTCAAAAACTACCTAAAAACCCCAAACACACAACTCAAACAACACAGACACAAGCTCGATGCACAAAATCATCAAAACCTCACAAAGAACCCTATTCATGCAACTCTCTCCATAAACCCCATAAAACCTTCAGAAAACATAAAAACAAGCTCAGGATCTTCACTTACCTCTTGAAATCAAGAAAATGAACGATCCTAACGTGGAGTTTTGGAGCAACTTGCCTTCAAACGCTCCAAACTTCAAACCTTTGAGTTTTTAGCTTAACACCTTCAAAATACCATAAAAACTAATCAAATCTGTGTAGGATTTAATGAAAACATGAAAGAAGACTCACAAAGGATAGGGTCTCACCTCAGAAGACAAAAGAAATGGTGTTCTTACCACTTCAACCGACTGAGGGCCATTTATAGGTGGTTGGCCAGACCACCTTCGGCGGCCACACGTGAAACCGAAAGCCATGCATGTTCGGCGGCCGAACCTCAACTTCGGCGGCCGAACCTGGCTTTTCTGCCTTGGTTCATTTCACTCAAAAACTTAGTTCCTTATGCATAAAACTTACTAACCATAGCAAAACATTATAGAAAAACATAAATCTAACCCTTCGAGAGACTTCCGACATCCCAGACTCCACCGGAAAGTAAACTTCTGATGCCGAAATCTAGACGGGTATTACATTATACAGAGGAGATCCACAGAGTACAGAAAGAGTAAAGAGAGTTGTAATAGCTTAGAGTGGACATGTAATATGAAAGAGATGGAATAATTGTGTATAAAGTTAGAAATATGCTTGACTTAGTGCTGTTTATTATGTACATGATCTGTATATGTATATATGTTTTACTGTATGTAAAAACCAGGCTTAACAGGTATGAAAGAACCCATCTAGAGCAAGCTCTAGTCAGGGGTACAGAGTACAGAGTACAGAGTACAGAGATAGTGCATGCACAGGTTAAGCCTTGGTCCAGAGAAAAGTTGTTATTTTCACAGAAAATGTATGATCATGTATGAGATTACAGGTACACTGAGAGTATAGCAGGCTTGCTACGGGTTCTGGCGGCCTTAAGCCGACCTGAATCCTAGCGCCGGTGATGGTCCATTTTGGGGTCGTTACAGATTTAGTTCCATTTCGCAAAAAGTTTCCAAGGCATTGTATGCTCAGGCTATAAGGCGAGTGTTAGCTAGGACATGCTACTGGGTATTAGTCCCATTTTGCAAAAAATTTCTAAGGCATTACATGCCCAGGCCACGAAGCGGGTATCCATAAGGACATATGACCGGGTGTTAGCCCCGTTTCACAAAAAAGTCTCATAGGCATTCTATGCGCAGGTTACAAGGTGAATATTCACCAGGCCACAAGACCGAATGTTAGTCCTATTTCTCTAACCCATTTCATGCCCAAACTGTAAGGTGGGTATCTGCTAGGCCACATGTCTAGGTATTAGTCCCAATTTATAAAATTTTCAAGTTATTTATTTTATGGCCACTGGCTAGACCAGTGACCAGGTGTTAGGGTCGGGTGTTGACCCCTTACCAATTTTTTAAAAATTATTCAAAGTCTTATTTGGCAATAAATGGAAGAGGGTTATAGATGAGTATCGATCATACAAGCACTTAATAAAAATAATAACAAGATATGAGAGAAGATATTTTTCATTAAAATCTTAGAAGATTGCATAGGAGGAGAGATGACTTCAGGTTCCTCTTCCTGAGTCTCTATTACATTAGTATTTCCTACATCTATTACATTTCCTGTAAAGATTTGGTCGATATCATTGATCCTCTCCTCCTCTTGCTCGTCCTTGCTCTCTTCCTCCTCTGGAAAGATGTCATCTATCCAAACAAAATCCTTAGAAGGAAACCGCTTCACTAGTTCCTTCTTGGTCGAGTCTTGGCCCTCGACGTATATCTCTCCTCCTAGGGCCACCGTTTCTTGAAGCTCGGCCTCTAATTCAGCAATTTTGTTGGAGGTGGCTCGATTCTCCTCAATTTGAGATTGCAGCTCCTGGACTTGGCATTAAAGTATGGCCACTTGATCCTTAGCACTCTTAACTCAATTCCCAATGGCAAGCTTAGAAGCATTGGCCTCACCCAGATCTGCTTGGAGCTTGTCTACTGACTCCAATGTCTCTTTCATGGTACTCTCCACTTCATCAACCCGAGTCTTCAACCTCGAGCATTCCTCTGCTAGGATTCTTCTGTTTGTCTCTTAAGCCCCAAACTCTCACCTCAGAGTCTTGTTACACTCTTTGGCAATGTACTCATAGAGGACCATGGCAGAGTGCATGACATTGCTTTCCCCAAGGCAGGGAAGGCTAGGCGGGTGAGGACCCCGAGCCTAGCTCACCTGGAGAAGGCTTTGCCAAGATAAGAGAGCGTTCCTCACCGCCTTGGTGATATCCATTTTTTAGGATGTGGCCATCTTATGGAGGAAGTTTAAAGCCTCTTCCTCATCCCTCTGTGGCTGGATCCCATCCTTCCTCAGCTCCACTGACATTATCCAGCTCATTCGGAGGTGTCCAAAACCCTTAGACGTCCGATGATGGAGGATAAAACTTGTTCTTCTATCACTTTAATGAAGAAGGTATCCGGTCAAACAGCATTTGGTATTTCCTCCTACTGAATAATCAAAACTCCTTATTTCTTTGAGTGTCCAGCTGATACAGTTGGGAGAAGAGGGCCACGCTCGGCTCAATATTATTATTGAAACAAATAAACCGAAAGGCCATCAAGATTCTCCAGCTGTTGGAATACAACTGAGCAATTGAAAGTTTATGAAATCGAAGGGATCTGGTCATCTGCGCAAACGCTTGAGGATGGAGCAAAGACGTGGAAGGTTTCTCGAGAAGTTTGATATTTTTCATGAAGGCAATCTACGTCTTGCTCTGTTTTTATGAAAGGGATGTCATTGATCAGGCTACCTTCGCTTTCATGAGTCACTCTCAATGGAACGATAGGAGCTGGGGCGTGAATAGAGCCTTCGGAGGAGAAGCTTGTGGCAGAACTTTCACTGGGAGTAAGATAAGAAGAGGAAGTAATCTTGTTCATTTTAAAAGGAAAAAGAAAATAGGAATTACTATGAAAGTAAGGAAGTATGAACGAAAAAGGGAAGTGATCGAGTCTTCTCTAAAACAAAGATAACAGTTGTGAGTAAAAGTGATATTTGGATAATAAAAAGGGTTCTTATATGATAATTTTGACGGCAGGTTTTAAATGCGACTCGAGAAATAGGAAAATCATCATTAATGGGCAAGAGCAGGTGAAACGACGTGAATAGGAAAAGGCCAATCTAAATTAGCTATGAGTCTCAAATCGTGAAGACAACTGTCTCCTTCGAATTTGAAGAATCAAATACTATAGGAGGACCTTTGATATAATACAACAATTGCCCAAAATGAGTCATGAGCTGTCACATAAGATAGGGTCACGTGCCAAAAGTCTGATAAGTTGATACGCTGTCCCACCCATGGAAAGGAAGACTTGAACACCATAACACCCAGTTTTTCATCAAAACTCGCCCTCTCTTGCAGAGATTGAGTCTTTATATAATGTTACCGTTAGCAGATACGATCCAGCAGATCCTTGTTACACCTGTAATCATGGAATCACCGATCGCTGATGGAATCTCCCATCAATTAGCTGAGACTAGCCAGATTTTCAGGGAATGCTATAATTAACTCCATCTTCTTACAATATAAAAGTTAAGGACCATAAAGACAAAGGTACGCAATTCTTACATAACTACTCTTGAGTTCTAAAAAATTTCTTATACTCGCCCCATTTTTCAGTTTACTGACTTGAGTCCGGGTGCTTGTCGTAAACGCTAATAACCTCACATTTTCCTTCTTGCAATTGACCAATTACAACGCAACTCTATTTCGACAACATTAATTATTATATTTTTTTATAAAATGTTCAATATGTTTCAGTTTTAATTAAGTATTTAATTAATTAATCTTAATTAGTATATAAGATTTATCTTTTCCCTCAATTTCCTGACATCAAAATCTTTAAGGAAAAAAATCAAGTCTGAAGTGGAGTCATTGTTGGTGGAAAAAAATAATTTAATTAAATTATTTCATAAGAAGTAAAATAAATTTATTTTATTATAAAAATAAATTAAATTTTGTAAATTAATATCTTTATATTTTGAAATGTTAATATTTTTTAAGTATGTATATTTTTTTTATACATAAAGTAAAAAATGTAACACTTATAGATTTTATTTTTTAAAAAATTTATAAAAATTATTATGTTTATATATTATTTTAAATTATTATATTTTTTCATTAAATATTATATACTTTTGTAATGTGATTGATTACAAATATTATGTGTACTTTATAGAAAATTTAAAGTAAAATATACATATTTTCAGAGTTTGATTAACTTTTTGACAAATTAATTATTATTTTGTATTGAGCTGAGTGATCATATAAGTTAGAAAAAAATATTAATATTTGACACTGATGTTGCTAGACTAAATTGATAACGTGACAAAATGGAGCTGTGTTGTGATCGGCTAAACATGTAAGAAAGAGAATATGAGGTGGTAGGTACCCACGGTAGCCACTTCGATGCTCAAGTCAGTAAAAGAAAGAGGAGAGCGAGTATAATATTTAGAACTTAAGAGTTATAGTGAGAGAAAATAGCACACTTTTGCCTCTGTAATCACTCTCCTTTTATACTGTAAGAAGGTAGCGATAAATATAGTATTTCCTGACAATCTAGTGATGATGTGGCCGACTCGTTGGTAAAGGATCTTCACCTGCTAATTGGTCGGAAATTCCGTAATCGAAGACATAAAGGGGATCTGTTGTATTGTAGTTGTTAACGGTAACTTCCTCATGGAGTCTCGCCCTGAAATTAAGAGGGCGAGTCTTGTCCAACCTGAGACCGATCTGTCTTGAAGCGCCCAGGTCTTATTTTCTCTTGGTTCAAGGTACCATGGTCGTTCGGGCCTTCGTTTCTATGAGTTGAACCACGTATTAGTTTATTAGATCCTTGCCACATGATCTAGTCTTATGGTGATAGCTCACTGCCTACTTTGAGCGAGTCTCATGTAGCATCAGAGGTCCCCCGCTGGTCTTCAATTTTTTAGATTCGAAGGTGATAGCTATCTTCATGATCTGGATAATGTGGCTTGTTTGTTCGGACTGAGCGCATAATGTCCTTGCTTCTTCTTAGTTGCCCTGTTGACCAGTCAAGTTCAATAACTTGTCTTGGCAAAAATTAATCTGAATGATATAGTAATATCTTGACGAGTTTTTGGGCATTTTTCAGCCCTTGCCTTTTACTTATCTTGGCAAAAATTGATCCGAGTGATATAGTAATGCCTTAATGAGTTTTCAGGCATTTTTCTAGCCCTTGCAAGCTTTTTGGCCTTTTCTAGCCTTGATGAGTTTTTGGGCATTTTTCTAGCCCTTGCGAGCTCCTTTGGCCTTTTCGAGCATTGTTGAGCTTCTGAGCATTTTGCAATCCTGACAGGCTTATGTGTATTTTTACAGTCTTGACGAGCTTTTGATCATTTTGTTCCTTGCAAAAAGTTTTAGATTTTTTAGAGTAATTGTAAGAGCGATGACACATGCCTGTGATTCTCTTTAAGAGATGGGACCAATGCTCTTGATCGTATGGCCTAGTTAATACCCGCCTTATGATCTGGGCATTAAATGCCTTAGAAACTTCTTATAAAGCGGGACTAGCATCCAGTAGGTCGGACTGACGTATGCCCATCTTGAGGCCTGACATCAACTACCTTAGAAACTTCTTGTGAAGCGGGAATAACACTCAGTAAGTTGGTCTGACGTGTACCCGCCTTGCAGCCTGGCATCATCTGCCCTAGAAACATCTTGTAAAGC
The DNA here is from genome assembly GCF_001659605.2 of Manihot esculenta. NCBI lineage: Eukaryota > Viridiplantae > Streptophyta > Magnoliopsida > Malpighiales > Euphorbiaceae > Manihot > Manihot esculenta. Next base: position 30,236,633 of record NC_035169.2, read on the forward strand.
AAAAATATCACTCGATAGGTCAGCTTGACGTGTTCCTGCCTTACAGCCTAATATCAAATACCTTAGAAACTTATTGTAAAGCGGGACTAATACCCAGTAGATCTGGCCTGATGTATTTCTGCTTTACAGCCTGAAATTAAATGCCTTAGAAACTTTTCGTGAAGCGGGACTAACACTCGGTAGGTCTGGCCTAACGTATTTTCGCTTTGCGACCTGTCATTAAATGTCTTTGAAACTTTTTGTGATGCGGGACTAACACCCAGTCTTCTGACCTAGCGTATACCTGTCTTATGGCCTAGCGTTCAATGTCTTAGAAACTTCTCGGGACTAACACCCAAAAGGTCAGCCTGGCGTATACTCACCTTAAGCCTCAACATTCAATGCCTTAGATACATCTCAAGACTAACACCCAGAATGTTGTTCTGGCATTTACCCGCCTTGCGGCCTGGCATTAAATGCCTTAGAAACTTTTTGTGATACGGGACTAACACCCGATCTTTTGGCTTAGCGTATACCCCTCTTGCGGCCTAGCATTCAATGCCTTAGAAATTTCTCAGGACTAACACCCGGAAAGTCAGTCTGGCGTATACTTGTCTTGCAACATTCAATGCCTTAAAAACTTTTTGTAAAGCGAGACTAACACCCGGTCTTCTGGCCTGGTGTGTACCTACCTTGCGGCCCAGCATTCAATGCCTTAGAAACTTCTCAGAACTAACACCCAGAAGGTCAGCCTACCGTATACCCGCTTTGCGGCCTGGCACTAGATGCCTTAGAAACTTTTTGTGATGCGGGACTAATACCTGGTCTTTTGGCCTGGCGTATAACTGTCTTGCAGCTTGACATTCAATGACTTACAAAATTCTCAGGACTAACACTCAGGAAGGTCCACGCCTTGTGTCCCGACATTTAATGCCTTAGAAACTTCTCGGGACTTACACTCGGATAGGGCTGAGCAGAATCCGGTTCAAACCGAAAAAACCGACCGAACCGAACCGATTTGAAAATTTGGTTCGGTTTTTTATACATTTCGGTTCGGTTCGGTTTTAAATTTCAGAAATTCCGGTTATTTCGGTTCGGTTCGGTTTTGATCAGAAAAAAACCGAAAAAACCGAACCGAACCGATTTGGGATAATAATATATTTTTTCAATAATATAGAGAAATTAAATTATATTAAAATTAAAATATTTTAATTAAATTTTAAAATACTAAAAATAAAGAGTAAAAAATTAAAAAAATATTAAAAATCGAAACCGATCAAACCGAACTGAACCGAACCGAATCAGACCGGTTCGGTTCGATTCGGTTTCTGACCAAAATCGGTTCGGTTCGGTTTTCATAAAAACTAAAATTTCGGTTTTCGGTTTATTCGGTTCGGTTCGGTTTTGAACCGAACCGACCGAATGCTCACCCCTACACTCGGATGGTTGGCCTGACATATACCTGCCTTGCGCCCTAGTATTAAATGCCTTAGAAACTTTTTGTGATGTAGAACTAATACCCGATCTTTTGGCCTGGCGTATACTCGCCTTATGGTCTGGCATTCAATGCCTTAGAAACTTCTTAAGACTAACACCTGAAAGGTCAGTCGGGCGTATACTCGCCTTGGGGCTTGGCATGAAAATGCCTTAGAAACTTCTCGGGACTAACACCTGGAAGGTCGGCCTGGCGTATACCCGCCTTGAGGCCTGATACTAGATGACCTAGAGTCTTTTTATGATGCGGGACCCGCTTTGCGGTCTGGTATGAAAATGTCTTGTTGTGCGGGACCTATGCTCGAATGGTCTTGTGGCTTTTTATGAATTTGTTCTCGTGGACCAACGCTTAGATTATATGCGGCACCCATGCCCGTATAGGCTGGCAATTGCCTTATGACCAATGTTTTTATCTCCATACTTTCATCCATCCAACAATTCTAGTTTTTCTATAAGAAAAGAAGCTTGAAGAATGCATTCTAGTTATAACATTATCATAAATCACAAATATTTTCTCTAAGGATAAAATAAAAGAATCGGTCGTCTGACTTGACTAATTTCAGAACTCATAGTTTGTCTTAGGATCTAGACATCCCCGACGTTTTCCTTATTATCACCCCTATTAATAAAAGAGATTTTATTATCATTATTATTTGTTTGCATGTTACATAATAATGATTAACATCCCTAGTTATTTATTATTATTATGTCGATAATAATAAAATATAACTAGTATGATTATTGATTGATAATCATGAGATGATTATGTATATGTTGATATAATTCAATAATCATAGATACTTGTTAGAGAACAAAGTATTAGATGGACTCACATTGAGATTACTACATGGGTTATTGTCATAAGTGAATAGCAAAGTAGTTATGTCTTAATTCTTTGACTTGAGATTGTCATAGTTTCCAACATAAGGACTATTATGTTTTGACATAACCAAATATTATCTTTAATTGGATAATCATAAAGGTTATGATTGAGCATAATAGAAATTATGTAGAGGATATTGAACAATCAAGATAGAATTTTTTTTTTCCTCTCTAAGAGAGATATCTTCTAGGCCTCTCGATAAGTGAGACTAAGAAATGCATGGCCGTGCTCAATTGAATTAATAGTGTGATCAATATCATTTGATTTTATCAGTCTACTTAGAGATCGAGAAATCACAAGTTTGAACATTATAAGTTTGACATTATAGGTTTGACATTGACTATGACTTATGTTCAAACTAGATATCGTGTGACAAAGGATTAATACATGTTCTATTTATTAGGTTTTATCGGACTATCGATCCTCATATTAGTTGGGTAGTCATAATATCTTGCTAGAGGCCGTTTATTATTTATGGGCCTAGTGGGACTGGGCCTATTGCCAATTAATATGAGTCTATTGGGTCACACACAAAAGAACGTCATTGATATGCTATGTCATATTAATAGGCTAAAAACCCATTAGTATAATTAATAATAATAAAGATGTTATTATTATTAATATTAATTATTTATTATTATAAAATAATAATATTTAAAAAGATCTACAGTTTATCTGTAACTGTTACAGATAAAAGATTCTTTGATTTTCCTTATTAAAATAAACTATCATGTAAAATATTTGAGTATCTGCGTGTAACGACCCGGAAACCGGACCGCTACCGACGCTAGGATCCAGATCGACTTAAGGTCGCCGGGACCCATAGCAAGCCTAACATACAACCTGTGTACCTGATAAAATCCCCTACATGATCATACATTTTCGCAAAAATTTAAAACTTTCCATATACCAAACTTGACCTGTGCATGCACTAAATCTGTAAACATAAAACCCCTTACTGGAGCCCTCATCAAATGCTCTAGCTGGGTCAACATATCATACATCAAGCTTGGTTCAACATATCTCATCATTAAAACATTTATCTCTTTACATAAAGATCATATATAAAAAGGGACTTAATCATACATGACTAGGGCAAAGCACAACTCTATCCATTACATATCTTTACATTACATTACATTATAATACATGTCCACTACAACTCTATTATGAGAACATAGCTTTTACCTTTGCTGACTTCCTGCTATCACTGACCCTGCAAACCTGGGGGTTAGGGGAAATGGGTGAGCTAAAAAGCCCAGTGAGCAGAACAATAAAAATATTTAAATATCATATGCCATCATGAAATGCATCACAACACAAGTAATCACCTTAAGATGGTATTGTCACCAAAAGCCCCCTACATATCCCATAAATGCCCGGCCCTCGACGGAGCTCCTCAGGACTTCCTCTTAACATAACATAACATGTCCAACTGTGCCAGGGGCGATTAGGCCACACCTGGTCTTCTCTTATTCTATGCCAGGGGCGATTAGGCCTCACCTAGTCTTTTCTTACTCTGTGCCAGGGGCGATTAGGCCACACCTGGTCTTTCCATCTCATATCATATCATATCACATTGAGAGCTAATGGATCACCCAATATCCATCCACATTAACAATGAATAATGCAATGCGTCATATTCGTGGATTCTAATGCAAAACAACCTAATACATATTATAGCATTCATGATGCATGGATCATGCTCTAAAGTTCATTTGCTTTAAAATAAAAGAGTTGTGTTCTACTCACCTCTGGCTGACTCTGATCTGACTCTGAAGCAGCTATCTCACTACTAATTACCTCGGTTCCTCAGGTCCGATCCTACACAGGTGGACTCAAATGAGGGACCAAACAACTCTAACATAACTCTAAACATCTCCCCAAAAACCCCCTAAAACATCATAAAACATGCATATAAAACAACCAAGGAAGGGCTGGACAGGGGATTTTCGGCGGCCGAAACCCCTTCCAGATCCGAAAGTCAGGCACTTTCGAAAGCAGGTTCGGAAGCCGAAGGTCCTCCACAGATCCGAAAGTCAGGCACTTTCGGAAGCAGGTTCGAAAGCCGAAGGTCCTCCACAGATCCGAAAGTCAGGCACTTTCGAAAGCAGGTTCGGAAGCATGTTCGAAAGCCGAACCTAGATCCTTCTAGGTGGCAGAACCCGATTCTGCCATCCCGCATTCAGCCCTCCAAACTTTCCAACATGCATCCAACTATTCTAAAACATGTATATACACTCATTCATGCATATAGGGGCATAAAACTAGTCTAAACCCCAACAAACAACAACATATCAACACATAAACATACATTTATCATTTAACTAACATAAACCCTCATATTTTACAACTAGCCTAAACATGCATTAAAAACCCCTTAACCCTTCATAAAACTTACTTAAAACATCATAAAAGGCATGGATCTACACTTACCTCTTGAAGATCGAGAGGAGGTGCGATCCCAACTCGGAGATATGGAGGAACGAGCTCCGGGGGTCTCCAAGCTTCAAAACTTTGATCTTTAGCTCAAAAATCTTCAAAACATGATAAAAACTCGTAAAAATCTTAAAGGATTTGAGGAGAAAACACAAGATCATAAAAGGAGTGGTGGAGACTCACCTTGCCTGGAAATGGGGAGAGAAAACTCGCCCATTTTCCGAACAGGGGGCCCTTTATAGGTGTCTGGCCAGACCACCTTCAGGGGCCGAAAGTGCCTCCGAAACTCCACCAGGTTCGGCTGCCGAACATGAGGTTCGGAGGCCAAACCTGGACTTTTCCTCCAAGGTGATTTCTTTCAAAAAAATAATTTTCTTTCTCTGATTAAGACCATAAAAACCTTAAAAACATTAAAACATTTTATGAAAACCTTATATTACCCTTCTAGAAAGCTCCGACATCCGAGAAACTCCGGATTCCAACGGAGATTCCACCGGAAGGTAGAAATTCCGGTGCCGGGGTCTACCCGGATATTACACTGCGAGATTGTGATAGTTGGTTATGAATACAACTCTTTTACGAAAAGAAGTGAGGAAAACAAAAGACTAAAAATGAATAAAAACCTCTTCTACGAATTGTGGGAGTAACGTTTTTAGAGACATCGTTTTTGAGTTGTAGATTGGGGAGTACATAATTTATTAATCTTTGAGAGAGCTAGCACTCTAGAAGGATAAAAGATATTCATGTGAATACCATAGAGGGTATTTGTTTCAAAAGCAGCATCATCAGTCCGTTACTATATCTTCTCGTCGAGTCTAACAGGTTAGTCTCTTATCCTTCCTTTCGAAATAAACGAAGCACTCAGATCCTGTGAAGGAAACTAGAGATTTTTTTTTTATTTTTCCACTGCATAGTTTGGGTTGCAGTAATATCTGGGTTTCCTAACACTAGACATCCCCAACATTTTCCTTATTATCACCCCTGTTAACACTCGTTCCTCCTATAATCACATGAATAAACCCCCACAAGTTTACTGTCAGTGGTGGTTTCAGAAATTGTTACCTTAGGCTCGGCCCTCCTATCTTTTTTACTCTTTCTGATGAACTTTTAAAGTGTGTCGTTCCCTACTAATCTTTTGATCTCGTCTTTCAATTGCCTGCAATCCTTTGTTACATGTATGATGTCTTCATAAAAATGGCAGGTCCTGTCTCATTTTTTGGCTTTCTTGAGGTTGAGTTTGAGAGGCCACCTAATTTTCTTGTCATTTTTTCTAATCTACATTAGAATATGTGTTCGTGAGTCATTCAATATGGTATATTTCTTATACTTACCTTGGCTATTCCTTCCTCGGGAGATTAGATAACTTTTGTGGTCTCCCTTATACCTCTGCTTGTCCGGCTTTTGGCCTTACTTCTGATCCATCCTTTTGTCCTCTTCTCATCCTTCTTGGCACCTTTAGGCAGCCCATACCAACTTTCAGCCAACGTTCTTGGGAACATCATTTGATGGCTCCTCTTCCTCGGACTTGTCTTTTCCTTGGGACTGAATCTGGATTGCCTTTGTCCGAATCCTTGAGATTTCTACGGAAACTTCCTCTCTCTCCCTGGAGCCATGAGTAATGCCTCTTTCCGAGTTTTGTATTACTCAAAAATAACCTGAAACCTTCTAACGTATTGGAATATTTGTTCGATGCTCAGATTGTTGAAATCTGTCTCATTGATAATAGGGGATGTGTTTTGTCTCCTACCAAGAGTGAAAGAAATGATAACGTCCTCATTAGTAGCAACCTATTTATTTAAATAATTTAAATTTAAATTGAAAACATCTACTCCTCTGTTTTATAAATTTTGTCCATTTTATTTTTTCACACACATTAAAAGATATAATTTTTTATTAAATTTTTAATTATATTTATTTTAAAAATATTAAATTTTATTAAATATTAATAGATATCGTATGAGATTTTTTAAAATAATATAAAATTAAATTGAATTATAATAATAAAGTTATATGCTAATGTAAAAAATAAATAATAATTTTAAAATAATTAAAAAGGAAAATGTGAATAAAAACTATGAGATGAAAATAGTGTAATAAATAATACACTGCTAATTAATGAAAATCATTTTTTCTCGAACTTAAAATCATTTATTAATAACTACTAATTAATGAAAATATACGCGCTATCTAATTTCGTTTTAAAATTTTAAAAATTACTTTTAAATTAAAAGAATTAACTTATTTCGTTCTAAAATTTTAAAAATTATTTTTAAGTTAAAAGAATTAACTTCTTTCGCTGTAAATTAAAAGCATAAAAATTAATATTAATATTTATATTATAGTACTTACTTGGCATTATAGTTTGATATCAAAATTATTTTGTTATTTTAATGTTTTGTGAGTAGAAATTATTAATTTAATTTTAAATTATTTTTAACACCTTTTAATAAACATATTAAAATTTATTTTCTCAATTAAAATATCCAACGTACCACAAATAGTGCATACTAATGTGATTGTACAAGAAAAAAGCTATTGTGTAATTTTATTATTTTTGTCACTTAAATTTATTAAAATTAATATAAAATTTTTTTTATGTTCTTTCATAATATATTAAAAAATACTTTTTTTTTCTTAAGCATTATCCCTTCTTGATTGCCTCGCCGCACGTTGAGTGAGGTGTGAATATCAGAAGACGAATACCCAATTTTTCAGCTTGAAATTGTATAAATTGATTAATGGGTTTTCGTAGTTTTAATCGATTTTCATATGGAATTTTATTAATGGGGATGTGGTTGTGAATTTTTTTTTTTTTTGGGAATTGATATTTGTTGAATATAATGTTTGCTTGTATTTATTCTGATTCAAAAACCAATAATTGAAATTGTTGATTTTGTGCTTTTACAATTATGTTTTTTCTTTAAATTTTAAATTAAAATTTTATTAATCATATAAAAACTAAACATATTAAGTGGGATTTTGCATTCAATTTGAGCTCAAAAAAGTGATTTTTCTGAAAAATTACCGCTTTTAATGATTTATTTTGTAATCTTTGAATTAAATAAATTTTTTTAAAATTTAATTTTTAAAATCAGGATAATAGGAATTTATTTTTAATTTATAATCTAACAGAAAATATAAAGAAGATAGAATAAAGTAGAAAAATAAGATTGAGATTTTTTTAAAAAATGAAAGTTATTTATAGTGAAAAAAAAGGCAGTGGTAAGCTGTTATAAAAATATTGAAATAATATAATAAAATCATAACAGTCAGATTTAATATTAAATTTAAATATCAAATCTGCAACAGCAAAAAAATTTCATAAATAAAATCTTAAATGACTAAAATCTTCAACAACCATAAAATTTTCAACTGCCATAAAATTTTTAACGACTATAAAATCTTCAACGATTATAAAATCTTTTGAAATCTAAACTAATTTTATAATAATCCCCCATATATTTCAAAAGATTTTTCATTGTTGAGTTTAAAAATTTAGTGTATATGTTTCGAATCTGGTGTTTTTTAGACTATAAACCAGACCTAAATTAATAAGATTTAACTTACAGAGCAATCGGTGAAATTTTAGTTTCTATGAACCAAAAACATTTTTTTTTGTATGCTAATATTCCATCAATCTCATAACATTTCACAAATCTTGTTGTCAACATTATTTTGCGCTAATAGGCCATGCACGCGCCTAGTAGTTCATAAGGGTTCTAGAGATTATGCTACAATCTCATAGAAGCGACCCCACTCTACACTTATATAGGTGATATCATTAAGTGTATACTGCAATTTATACACTACCCATAAGGGATATGAATTTTATTAAGAGCTTTCATCTCATCCTCTCGTTAATACAGTTTAGCACTTCTCACACTATAGGAAGAGATAATGACAAATAGTACTGGCAGAATTAACAAGTGACTTGTTATTACCCACATAAACCTTTTTCATGGGATCTCCAATCACAAAGATTGAGTTTCTATCACTGATAATTTCAAATTGGCTCAAGTCTCATTGCCCTCGATGTTTTATCTATTAATTTTCTCCCTAAAGGTTTATTAGGTGAGAAGAAACTTATTAATAAAGTATTCATCATTTCTTTTAATATTTTATTTTTTTCTTTTCGCTACTCCGTTAGATTCATGTGAATAAAATGGAGTAAATTCATAAATTATTTTTTCTTTTTCACAAAAGTCATTCTCTATCTGATCTAATCTTTTTTATTTTCCTATTTAATTAATTTTCTACTTCAATTTTATATAATTGAAACATATCAAATACTTCATCTTTATTTCTAAACAAATATAATTTAGTATATCTAGAATAATTATCAATAAAAATTACATGAAAAAATTAAGGGAGAAAATATACTTTAGTCATAGTTTGTTTTAAACTACTTCTCTAAGCAAATATACTTTAGTCATAGTTTGTTTTAAACTATTTCTCTATGTGTTGTTGAATATGATTTTTTTGATTGACTTAAATTCTACACAAATCTCATATTTATTTAAACATGTATTATTATACCAAAATATTATATTTTTTAATATAAAAAGTACTAACATATCCTAATCTACAATGTTATAAATCAAAAGAATCAAATAAGTAATTAGAAAAAAATACATTTTCATTTATTATTGAAGAAATATTGAAAAAATTATTCTGTTATTTTAATATTTTTAATAATTTTAAAATTAAATTATGTTAAAAATAATTTTTTATTATTTTTTAATATTTTTAAATAGTATTTTTAAGGAAATATTTTTCTTAACAACCGTTCCAATTGGTCCCTTCTGCATTAATCAATCCTGCTACAGTAAGGTCCCGCAACTCCTCAATCATCACCGTCTCCATAAAAAGTTATGCTTGTTAAGAATCTAAGGGACATTCCACACATTAATAATATTCCAATTATCATACTCTCTCTAATACATTGTCTTAACAACTCTTATGCCTGCAAAAGACTCTTTCGTATATCACTTAGGTTATCGCTCATCTCAGCTTTTAAAAACTCTTCATTGGATAATATTTAGTTTTGAAAAGATTATTATTAAGTGAATTTTTATCGAATTAAATCTCGGACCACTGTTAATAGATTCTATTGATACACCATGAATCTGAACCCAAAATTGTGTTGTGTATAAAGGCACTGTTAATAGATTCTCACTGGGTTGAAGATGATGAACCTGCAAAAGATGATTATTGAAGGAGTAAGGCCCTCCTTCTACAACTCTCTTTATGTCAACAACATGGAAAACTTGAAATAAAATAGACCTCAGTTCCCAAATCCTGTATATTAATCCCTCTCTCTGCCAAGTCACCACACCGACAGTAAATTATTGTGCAACACGTTCTGTCAAAAGCTTTCCAACCACTGTTAGCTCATGATACTCCACAATTGTTGGCTTTTCATCGTGTCCATGAACGAATGTCGTTGCCTCCTCATCGTCCTCTAAGGTTAACTGATGGAGCTGAGAATCCATACGTAGTAGGACTTGTTACCAGCAACCTGAGAGAAAAACTACTAGCAAATTATCAATAAATTTTAAAATATGTAGAAAACATAATTTTTCCTTGAATTTTAATATATTTCAAAATCATTAGCAAATTATCAATAAATTTTAAATTATGTAGATAATAAAAGAAAATGGACTTTTAAATAAAAGTGTGATTTTTTCTCCAACGAATTTTATAATTTATTAATAATTTTTTCTTTTAGCAACCATTTTAATTCAATGATAAATTACCACTGCATTTCTTTATTTTTAAATCAAATACCAAAATTTTTTATTCCATAACTACCAACATGATATAAAAATTTTTAATATATTATCAATGAATTTTAAATCCAATTTTTATCTTACAAATAACTAATGAATTTTAATTAAAATACATTAATAAAAAAGCTAATGGATTTAAATTCATTAATAAAAATTATTTCGATTTTGATAGATTCATATGATATTGTAGATGATGTAACTTAAAAATAAAACTGTATTGTGATTGGTTTAAATCTGTAAGATAAAAAACGTGAGGTAGTAAGTGTTTACGGCAGCCGATTCAAATTAATATAATGAATAAAAGAATAAATACAGTGAATTATTTAAAGTTTTTTGTGTAATAGAATACCGTACTTCTTACTTTGTTCATTTATATTGTAAAAAAATTGAAGATAAATATAATATTTTTCAATAATTCGATAATAATATGATTGGCCGTTTGATAATGATATTATCGGCTAATATTACAAATGTAATAAAAACATATCGAACTGTTTCTGTTTAATAATAATTTTGTATCGAGACTTGTTCTATTTAATATACGACGAGTTTTGAAAATGATTCGAATATTAAAATATTTATACTTTTTTATTGCATTATTTAATTATTAAATTTTATCACGTAAATCTATTTTATATTAATAACTTATAACTTATTTTTATGTAGTATAAATAAAATTATAAAACGGCTCAAAATTGAAAAATAGAGAATATAAGAAGAATTGATTGTTTGAATCGAGTCTCATAGTTTGGTTGATTTTTTAAAATTTGATTTTTTTTTTATTTTTAATTGACTTGAAGCAAACAATTATAAACATTTTTCAATTGTAAATTTGAGAGCATTTACTATTGAAAATAAAATTTAAAGGATTATATATTAAAATTCAATAATCCTTTAAATTGTATTTCGAAGTCTAATATTTCATATTTTGAGTATTCAATAAATAAAATTAAAATTAAAATTTTTTAAAAATAACTTAATATTAATTTAAGGAAAAATTACTTTTTAGTCCCAGAGGTTTAACGTAATTAACACTTCAATTCCTCTATTTTGGCGACCCAACACTTAAGTCCCTCACTTTCTCTTCCGTCCAAATTCGTAGTCCTTCTGTCCATTTAAACCGTTTGGTCAAAGAGTCAAAGGTGAGATGTGATAATTTTTTCCAAAAATACCCTTCTTTTAATGTGAAATTCCAGAAGAAGAAGAAAAAGAAGAAGAAGAAGAAAGAAGAAGAAGAAGAAGAAAGAAGAAGAAGTTGCAGCAGCAAGAAGAAGAAGAAGTTGCAGCAGCAAGAAGAAGAAGAAGAAAGAAGAAGAAGAAGAAAGAAGAAGAAGAAGAAGAAGAAGAAGAAGAAAGAAGAAGAAGAAGAATAAGAAGTTGCAGAAAGGGTAGGAAGAAGAAGAAGAAGAAGAAGAAAAAGAAGAAGAGGGTTAATTTTGTCAATTCATGTGTTCCAAATGGCTATTTTGGACGGAAGGACTACGAATTTGGACGGATGAGAAAGTGAGGGACTTAAGTGTTGGGTTGCCAAAATAGAGGGACAGAAGTGTTAATTACGTTAAACCTCAAAGACTAAAAAGTAATTTTTTCTTAATTTAAAAATAAAATATATTAATAAATTTTTATATAAGAATGATCGTAAAATTTTGTAAGCGTTAAAAAATTAAAAAATTATTATTTTTAAATGATATAATTTATTTAATAAAAAAATATTTTTATTAATTAATTAATTTAAGTGCTTTCAACGAAAAAGAAAATAAAAAATATATTTTAAAATAATATTATACATAAAACAATCAATATTTTAATAATATTAAATCCAAACTCATCCCAACAAAGACAACGTTCTTATCCTAATATATTTAAATCAAATTCCTATTTGACATTGGATGTATCAATTCAACACTCAAGCTCCAAAGCGTAGTATTTCAATTTTCTTTCTTTTTATTTATTTATTTTTGGGGCAAGCTATTTTAGGGTCAGTATTCGATCGGTTCAATTCAAAATCAAACCGAACTGAATAAACTGAAAACTGAAATTTTAATATTTATAAAAATCAAACCGAATCGATTTTAGTCAGAAACTAGTCTGATTCGATTCGATTTGATCGGTTTCAATTTTTAATAAATTTTTTATTTTTTTCACTTTATTTTTAATATTTTTAAAATTTAATTAAAATATTTTAATTTTAATATAATTTAATTTCTCTATATTATTGAAAATAATATATTATAATCATTAATCAGTTCAGTTCATTTTTTTTTATTTTTTTTATCAAAATCAAACCGAATCAAAATAACTGAAATTTTTAAAATTAAAAACCGAACTGAATCAAATTGAATAAAAAATCAAACTGATTTCAATTCGATCAATTTTTTCGATTTGAACCGAATACTGCTCATTTCTAGCTTATGCTACTTAAATTAATTAATAAGATCGCAATCATAGTTTTCGATTGCCTAAGAATAAGAGATGGAAAAGAAAAACATGCTATACAATGAAGAGTCATCGATCAATGATGATATGAAAAAACTATGAAATTAAATTTGCTCATAAATCATATATTAAGGCTCTATTTTTTTTTTTACAGATAATATTTTTTAAAAAATATTTTTAATATTTAGTTTATTTATAAAATTTAATCAATAATTTTTTTTAAAAAAAATAAATCAATTTAAAAAATATTTTTTCAAAAAAAAATAATTTTCACACTTTTAAGATCTTATTAATATTTTTTATAAATAAACTTATTGAAAAAAATATTTTACAATAAAAAAATTTTTTTTTGCACAGAAAATATTTTAAATGCAAGTTTGCACAAACAAATGAAAGTTAAGAATAAAAAATACTAATTTTTTTTAACAATTTAAATTTACTCAAAAAATATTATTAAAAGATAAATAAAATCAATATAATTAAATAGGCTGAGTAGATTATAGCTCACACTTTAAAGTTGTAATATTTTATTTAAAATACTTAAATTTGAAAGAATTCACAAGAAATGAATTCTTTCTCTTGAAATTTTGTGATTTGGCAACATAATAACGTAAGAATTCAATTCTCTCTCACAAAAAAATTAATTTTGAATTAAAAATAAATTTTATTAAAATTATTATAATTTTGTAAGAAATTGTTTCATTTAAGACCATTTACATCAAAATTATTTAATTAATTCTTAAAAATTCTTTTTTTTTTCTTTCTTTTATCCTTTATTTTGTATTTTTTGTTTGTTTTAATTTTAGTTTTATTTTTTTAATTAATAATTTCAGTTTATAAAGATTATTTTAATTTAATATTGTCTATCAATATTTAATATATTTATAATTAATATTATAAATTAATTTACATTTTATTATTAATTTGTTTAACATAAAAGAGTTAAATTAAATTTTATTATATTTAAATTGATTTCAAATAAATTAATTTTTTTAAACATAAATAAATTCTTTTTATACAAGAAATGCATATCAAACAAAAGCAATAAGTGTAGATTTTGTTTAGACTTTTAATACTCGTTATAAAGTAATTTTAGATCAAAAAATAAAATTTGATATTTTTAATTTCATTATATAATTCAAGAGTAAATTTATTTTTTTATTATATAATTAAAAAATAAATTTATTATTTTTTTAACTATATAATTAAAGAATGTAAAACAATAGGATGAAAACTTGATATAAGTAAAATTCTCTTATTTTGTCATCTGTAACTATTTATTTATAAGAAAAGAATTTAAATTTATTTTTATAAATTCATATTCAATTTCAATTATTTTTAAAATAATTTTAAAAATTAAATTAATTAAATTATCTCATTTCAAACAAGAAAAATGATAAAAAAAATAATTAAATTAAAATTTTTATAAATTTTTTTATTCTAAAGAACCTTTGATGAACTAATTTGTTGTAAATAGAAAGAGAGATCGAATACTAAATTTGATTAAATTCTTCAAAGGATTAACTATTTTAGATATTTACACATTTACCTAAAGCAGCAATTATGAATTTAATTGGAAGTAGTTTGATATTTTTTAATTTGGTAAATTACATGTAAGTTTCCGAAATTTTGACAAAATTCACGAATTAATTTCTGATTTAAATTTATATAACAATTAAATTTTTTAAATTTAATTCCATTCAATAAATTAGTCCGTATGTTAAAAATAGTTTTTTTTTTTTTCAATTTTACTTTGACTTAGGATATTTTTATTTTAATAACATAAATTACCTTAAATTGATAAATGAGCTAGGAGATTCTCCAAATGTTTCAGATACGTAAGTGATATGATACGATATTTGTTCAAAATGTGTCATGAACTGTTATTATGAGATAGAGTCACAATACAAGAGTTTGATAAGTTAATATGCAATTCCATTTGAAGAAAGGAAGACCTAGACACTGCAGCACCCGGTTTTTCATCAAAACTCGCTTTCTCCTGAAAAAATCGAGTTTTTATATAAAGTTACCATTAACGGATAGAATCTAACAGATTTCCATTATACCTATAATCGCAAGATCCACTATCTACTAGCAGGTACCAGTTGGATTTTCAGAAGATGTGATAACTAACTCTATTTTCTTACAGTATAAAAGCTAATGATCGCAGAGATCAAGGTACACATTTTTACACAACTACTCTTGAGTTCAAAGAAATTCATTACACTCGCCATTTTCTTTAATTTACTGACTTGAGCATTGCAGTGACTGTCATAGGGACCAATCACCTCGCTTTCTTTTTATTTTAAATTGACCAATCGCAGTACAACTCCATTTCAACCCCATCATTTAATTCCATTGCCGGATAATTCCATTGGATTCTCTTAAATTAGATTAGAAACTGGTTTTTCATTCATTTTCTCCTAAAAAGCAATCTTTTTTCTTTTCCATTCTCTAAAATAACTGACAATTCATGAGCTACTGCTAAAGTTGCTGCCAATAAGAGCGTAATCATTTTCTCCACTCCTAGTAGTGAGAAAAACACTCCTAGTAGTGAGAAAAACACACCTTCAATGGTCAATGAGGCTGATTTGAGTAATCTAAATAATGAGCAGATACTCCAATAAATAAAAAAACTACATGCCACTCTTGAGAAGTTTAAAGCTTGGGAGAATGCCTCCTTCATGGCTCTCAATAAGAGAGGAAGCTTCCATCGACACCCCAAGGACTCGGATGGAGGCAATCCAAACACAATCCAAGGGGAAAGCCAAGCTGGAGGTAGAGGAGTCATCGGACAGGCTGCGAAGGATGTCGACTAGAAGCTGATATGAGCCGTGTAAAGGTATGAGAAGGAGTAAAAGGAGGACTATGGCTTGGATGATGCCTCACTCCTCTCGGAAGACACCATATAAGGCCTCTAAATTTATTAGGCTGGGTATTTATAAGTTGCTCAAGTTAGATGGCGGAGTCAACACTCGGAGTATTGTGTAATTCATGAAAATATTATCAAATAAAATTATAATGTATTTTTCTAATTCTTTTGGTGCTTAAATTAGAATTTTCAGAAACGATGGATTGGTGAAAGCGCATGGACAAGAAAAATCGCCACGAGGCGGCTAACCGCTAAGTGAGTTACAAAGCGGATAACCACCATACGAGTTTTCGGGTGTTAGTCCCAAAAGGCAATAATTAAAGGCAATTTTTGCCAAAGATAGCCACAAAATGGATATCCACCAAACTCATATCCGGGCGTTAATTCCAATTATTAAAGTTAGCTAAGGTATTTTATGCTAAGGCCATGAGACGGGTATTCGGTAGACCAATGACCGGGTGTTAGTCCAATTAACTAAAGCATTTTATACCAAGGTCACAAGGATAAAAATCTGCCAGACTGATATATTTAGTTTAGAAATAATAAGAATAATATATCAAAAAATTAATTTAAATTTATTAATAATTAATTTAAAATAAATGAATTTTATTAAATTTTATTATTTTAAAATCTATTCCAAATAAAAGAGCATTTTTAAGAATTAAAATGAATTAAATTTTATTAATATAATTCTTTTTTTTTCTTGCCATAAATTTAATTTATATCATAAATCTCTCTAATTTTAATTTTATTATTAAAGTTATCGTAACATATTATTATCAATTTACAAATTAACTCAGTGATAAATTTTATTTATTGTATTCAAATTTAGATAAGTGCAGCACAAGTGTTCCTCAATTTTAATTCTACGAATCACAAAAATTTTTAACTTCATTTTGTATACAAATTATTTTTATATAAAATACGATTAACAATAAACTAAGGAAATAGGATTTACAGTGTATAAATTTAGTCTGAGAGAATTACGTCTTTTTCTTTATTCCTTTTTTTTTTCTTATCCTCTAATGACGTATAACCGCCACCTTATTACAGTGTCACATATCCCTGTCACTCAGACCCGTACGTATAGACATATAAGCATATCTTTTTTTGTCAATCATTTAATTTTTCCAGTATGTATGTTGATAGGACTGTGAGGTAGCTGAACCCGCTCCCCTGCGTCCCATTACATCGCCAGACTAGATTATCATTTGGTGGATTCGAGCATGGAGTCAGTTCGGCATGCTTTAGTCATGCGCTGGGTGCGCGATATTGAATCGGTTTGCTCTGAAAGACCTAATAGGCTCCAAATCTATATTCTTCTTCAGAGTTCGACCTCACTCTAAGTGCAAAAAAGCCTAACAGTCATCATTATTTCACTAATATAAATAAAAAAAATACATATGATATAAAAAAAAATATGCTTCAATAAAATTAAAATAAAATAAAAGAATATATATTACTAATTTAATAAAACAAAATCAATAAAAATAAAATAAATTAAATAAAATGAATTCAACCTAAAACTGAATTATGAAATTTTTAATATAACAATAAATTCAATAAATAGAAAAATAAAATTTGAATTTCAAGTTAACTACAAATTTTTTAAATAAAGGAAATTACCGTAATCACAGATTATAATTTACTATATTTTTAAACTATAATTAAAAGACTAAATAACATTACTTTTTATTAAAATCTGAAAATTTAAGCTATATTCGATTAATAAAAATTTTACTTATGTTTAAAAAAACTAAAAAAACATGCAGAGCATTTGTGTCGAATTACTTACTTATGTCGAATTACTTACTTATGTCGGATTACTTATTTAAGTATTGGATCGGGAGTTTTTTTAAAAGGATCATTTATAAGAGTGAATATTTGATCAGTTTAATTTAAAATCAAACTAAATTAAATAAATTGAAAATCAAAAATTAAAATCTTAGTATTTATAAAAATCAAGTCGAATTGATTTTAATCAGAAACTGAATCAAATCGAATTGATTTAATTTGATTGATTCAATTTGATTCGATCGATTTAAATTTTTAATAAATTTTTTTTATTTTTTATACTTTATTTTTGGTATTTTAAAATTTAATTAAAATATTATAATTTTAATATAATCTAATCTCTTTATATTATTAAAAATAATATACTATTATTATTAATTAATTTAATTTAATTTTTTAATTAAAATTAAAAATTAAAATATTTAAATCTTTAAAATTAAAAATTAATAAAATTAAAATAAATAAAAAATTAAATTAATTCAATTCAATTATTTTTTTTTTATTTAAACTGCTGACCCGCTTCAAGCTATGCCAAACCGATGGTTCTATGTTAATGATACTATTTGTAAATTAGCGTGAAGTATCATTACATATGCTCAGGGATATGCTCTTGAACTTTGGATGTATCATAGTTATGTGGGCCGCACCACACACTAATAATTCCATCTACAACGTGAACTTCGATTTTATTTATTGGCACGTGTATCTCATTATTATTTGATTTTGTTTGTTTTTATTCAAACTAACGTGTAATCATTTTTTTCCCCATGAAATTTGAGTATCATTTGGATTTCTTACAATTATATAAAGCAAAGAAAAAAAAATCAATTTATAAATAATTGTTTGTATATTATATTATGAAATAATATTTATTTATTTATTTATTTTAAATATAAATTATATATAAATTAATAAATTCACAAGAAAAAACTTTGAATGTCGTTTGATTTAGCTTTTCGAAATAGTTTATAGCTATTTCATATTTAATGAGTATTTATATTTATTTAATAAACTTTATAAATTGATAATTAATTTTAATTTCAATATTTGTCTATTTTATTTTTAAAATTTTTTTCATGATTTGATAGCGGATATAGACTATTTTACTCTTTTAAATTATTAGTTACAAAATATTGCATTCTAAAATTTAATATTTTACATCCATAAATTACTTAACATTGTAATATATAAATATAATAATATTATAAATAATAAATTATGATAAAAATTGTATATAATAATTATATTTTTAATTTATATATATTATATAATAAATTTGTTATTATATATATATATATATATAGTTAAATTATAAAAATATTATATCATTTCACTCATTTTGATTTTAAATATGTAATTTATTTATATTAAAATATTATCTAATAATATGATTTTTATATAAATATTTTTTAATAATATTTAAAAATTACTGTTATATACGGGTATATTACACTATAAAGATTGAAGTAAATAAAACTATAAAGTTTTTTTTTTTACTTTTCCTAAAAAAAAATTGAGGAGAAAAAAGCAGGAGGGTGGTTATTCGTGGACCGTGCTTATCGTTGGGCTGGATTTCATTCTAATAAATGAGAAAAAATGGAGGGCAGTTGCTTTTTATTGGAGCCCATCTATTCCGTTTGACTTCTCAAACTTGCCATTAGAAATAAAAATATTCTTCGTCTTCTCTTTTTAAATTTTTTTCTTTTCAAGACTTCACGTTTGTAAAGAAAATAACAATTAATTGAGCAATTGCATTTTTCTTAAATCATTAGTTTATGGATTATCTTAGACTAAATTATTTAGTCCCTTACATTATAATCAACATCTCTTCATCCCAAAATTTTTGTATATATTTCTTTTTTTAGTTATTTTATAATTATTATCAATTTTTTTTACACAATAGTAATATATAAATTAATTATTATAATTATATTTATTTTATTTTATTTTTAAAAAATATTTTAAAATATTTTTTAATATTTAATAAAATTTAATTTTTTTAAAATGGTTATAAATAAATTATATAAATTAAACAAAAAAATTATGGGATGGAGAAGATATATTTTTCATAGATTTTTAAAATTTGACATTTAAGAGCGTGTTTGGTAATGCTGTATGATTTCTGTTTTTTATCTTTTAAAAAATTAAAAATTATTTTTATATTTTTATTATTTACCTTTTGAAAATTGTTTTTAAAAAAATATTTATAAAAAAATAAGTTTATTATTTATCACATAAAATAAGTAATAAAATACTTTTTTAAAAATAGAGTTAATTGTTAAAAAAAAATTTATATTTTATAATTTTTTATAATTCTACTTTATATTTTAAAAATAGTCAATTTGATACTTTTAATTTTTTAAAAATTATATTTAACTCTTAAAATTTCAGTTAATCCACTAATAAAAATATAATATTATTGCTATATCATCGTCAGAACGTCCCTACATCATCATGATATAAAATAAAATAATTAAAAAATTTTATACTTTACAATTATTTTTAATTCTACTCCATACTTTAAAAATAATTAATTTAATTATATATTTTTTAAATTTTCATCAATTATTAAGATAACTATTAATCTACTAATAGAAATGCCACAATTTTTTTCAAAGATGAAGATATCATGTCATTGTCATATTACAATATAATGTTAGATATTTTAAGATATATGGCATTTATATTTATAAAATAATTATTAAAATTGATAAAAGTCTAATTAATAATTTTACGGTAAATTTAAAAATATTAAATTTTATTTTTTCATTTAAATTTATTCATAAATTATTATTAAAAGGTCAAATAATGCCAAATAGATTAAAAAAAATACTTTTAATAATAATTTAAGAGTAAATTTAGATTAAAAGATAAAATTTAATATTTTAATTCTGTTATATAATTTGATGTTAAATTTTATATTTTAGCCAATTTTATAGGGCAAAATATATATTTACACACGTATATTTTAATATTTTTATCTATCATATACCTTAATTTTAATCGTGACCTAATAAATATTTAAACTTTAAAAAATATTACTTTTAAATACCAAAACTTTAAAATAATATTATTTTAAATGCTTAAATTTTTAAAAATAAAAAAAATTAACTTTAAACACAACTTAAAAACCATGTATTTAACCATGGATTTGAAAATTTAATTTTAAACACAACTTTAAAACTATAAATTTGACAAAATGATATTTAAAAATACATATTTTTTAGAGTTTAAGTGCTTATTAGTTTATAATAAAATCGAAGTATTTGATAAATAAAAATATTAAAATATATGTATGTAAATATGTATTTAGCCAATTTTATAATATGTGACATGATTATACGGTGTTTTTATTAATGATAAAATAAAAATTAATATTTTTTAACGGTTTAATATCATTGATGAAAATTTTAAAAATATATAATTAAACTAGTTATTTTTAAAGTATAGGTAGAATTGTAATGAATTGTAGAATATAAAAATTTTTAATAATTATTTTGTATTATATTGTGATGATGCGGAGAAAATGTAGAGGTGATATGTGTGTTAACGAGAAATTTAATATTTTTACAAAATATATAATATTATAATAAAAGTTTGTTATATGCTCTCAGGCTATTAAAAAATTAATTAATTAGTCTATTAATTTAAAAATATAATAAAATATTATTAAGATTTTAGAAAATTTATTATTTAACTTTTCCATTAATTTTAGTCTGATTTTATAAAAATAAAAAAATTTATTATTTAACCCTATAGTATATGAAAACTCACTAATTAACCATTTGACTTTCAAAAATAAATTAAAATATCCATAAAGTTTTAATACTAACTAATTTCTAAATTAATTTTAACTATTAAGTGGTATAAAAAGTTTAAAATATTCTTAATATAAAAAAACTAATTAGTAAATATTTTTACGAATTGAGAGGTGAACTAATAATTTTTTTTATTATAGAAATTAAATAGTAAAATGTTTAATTACTAAAATAATAAAATTATTAATTAGTATATTTTTAAATATTTTATAGACTTTTTAATATAATTCTAAAAATTAAGAAACAAACTAATTAGTTTTACTATAAAAAATAAATTTTCCTTCTAAAAAGTTTAGGGCGATTGAATAAAAAAATCTACATATTTACATTAATTCATATTTATGTTTAATACCTTAAATTTTGAATAATAAAATTAAACTTTTTAAATTTGCTACAACCAAAAAAATTAAATTAAATTTCTATTAATTAAGTAAATTATAATATATTCCCTCAAATTTTATTTAAAATAATTCTTAAATATATATTTTTATTACAATAATATTATTTTTTATTAATCACATTATAGAGTTTTATTTTCACTTTTATATAATATTATAAATATTAATAAAAATTTAAAATATGCAAAAAAATAAAATTTTATAATTTAAAATATATAATATTTTATTTTATTTAGAATATTATGAATAAAAAGTAAAGTTTTTCAAATATAAAATATTTATATATAGTTTATAATATTAAGTATAAATATTCAGTTAAATTTTTACTATATATTATTTATATGTGATATTTTATATAATAAAAATTTATTTATAATAAATATTTATCATAATATATTTAATATTATATAACAAATATATATATAATATATATATATATATATAATTTTAATATAAAATTTAAATTAAAGAATTATATATCTTATTAATAATATAAAATTTTAAAAATTATATTATAATTTATTATTAAATTTTTTAAATTTCATTTAGTTCTCAACTATAATTATGGTAAATTAAAAAGATTTGACTTTATTATTTAAATTAAATCGTTAGATATATTTGTGAATTACGTAAACATTTATAACTTTTTTATCCAATACTCTACAAATTTAAAATGCATTTAATATAAAGAAAATAATTAATAAATATTTTTACAAAATTAAAGAATGAGTTTTTTATACCGTAAAAACAAAATAATAAAACATTTAAAAATTAAAATTAATAAAATTACTAATTAATAGATTTGTTAAGATCTTAAACACTTTTTAATATAATTTTCAAAATTAAGAATTAATTAATAAATTTTTTAATAATACAAGAACTAAATATTAAATTTTTCAAACAATAATAAAATAAAAATATAAAAATATATTTTATAAATTAATTAAATGAATATATATTTTAAAAAATAAATTTAATTAATGAAGATAAAATTTTAAATTATCAATAATCTAATAAAAATTATAAAGAAATATAATAATTTGATAGAATATGTAATAAAAAAATCAATATTTATAATTTATAATTTTTTAATTTTAAAAATAATTTCTAACAAATAATAAAAATAAAATTGCAACACTAATAATAAAATAAATTTTATATTTTTTATCAAATAAAAAATCACAACAAAAAGAAAAGCAGCTTAAATATTTGTATTTAAACTTTAAATCGAAGGTCTATCTATTTTATTTCCTTCATTTTTCTTTAATTATTAAAAAAATTAATAAAATATATTCAATCCCTATTCTCATTTTTATATAATATCGTAGGTGTTAATAAAAATTTAAAATATAAAAAAATAAAATTTTATAATTTAAAATATATAATTTTTTATTT
The DNA here is from genome assembly GCF_001659605.2 of Manihot esculenta. Taxonomy (NCBI): domain Eukaryota; kingdom Viridiplantae; phylum Streptophyta; class Magnoliopsida; order Malpighiales; family Euphorbiaceae; genus Manihot; species Manihot esculenta. The sequence goes on from NC_035169.2 coordinate 30,259,930, forward strand.
TATTTAAAATATTATTAATAGAAAGTAAAATTTTCTAAATATAAAAAATATACATATAATATATAATATTAAATATAAACATTCAGTCAAATATTTAATATATATGATTTATATGTAATATTTTATATAATAGAAATTTATTTATAATAAATATTTATTTAATATAATACATTTAATATTATATAAAATAAATTTAAAATATATTTAATTTTAATATAAAATTTAAATTAAAAAATTATATATTTTATTAATAATATCAAATTTTAAAAACTATATTATAATTTATCATTAACTTTTTCATATTGTAAATTGAAAAAAATTAAATTTTATTATCTAAAATGTAAAGCGCGGAATATATTTGTGAATTACACAAACGTTTAAAATTTTTTGTCCAATACTCCAAAAATTTAAAATGCGTTTAATAATTAATAGATATTTTTATAAAATTAAAGGATGAGTTCTTTTAAATTATAGAATAAAATAATAAAATATTTAAAAATTAAAATTAATAGAATGATTAATTAATAGATTTATTAAAATCTCAAAGCACTCTTGAATTATTTTTCAAAATAAAAAATTAATTAACAAAGTTTTCTCTAATACAAATACTAAATATTAAATTTTTTATAATAATAAAATAAAAATATAAAAATATTTTTTATAAATTAATTGAATAAATTTATATTTTTAAAAAATGAATTTAACTGACGAAGATAAAATTTTAAAATTATTAATGATTTAATAAAATTTGTAAAGAAAAATAATGATTTAGTAGAATTTGTAATAAGAAAATTAATATTTGTGGTTTTTAATTTTTTTATTTTAAAAATAATTTTTAATAAATAATAAAAATAAAAACGACACATTAATAACCAAACAAGTTTTCTATTTTTTTATCAAATAAAAATAAAAAAGATAATTTTTATAAATTAAACTAAAAACTCTTTTTATTTTTTATAATAAAAAATAAAAATCTTAAATTCTCAACAAGTCATGAAAAAATTACTAATCAAATAAATAAAGTTTTAATATTTTTTAAAAATTAAAATTCCAAAATTAAATTACTTCCATCCAACAAACCCTAAAGTTGATAATTAATAAAGCTAAATATGTTAACACCCAGATCCCATGTGCTTCCCAGGCTTATTCTTGGTTTGAAGGAATGCTTGAGCTTGACCAAGAACTGAAATTCTAAAGAGAGACAAACTATTGGTCATAAAACTGGGGCCTTTTAGCTCCCCAGTCAAAAAACTTACCAGCATCATTCAGATTTTTCAACAGCAAATTTCTTCTGCAAAAGTGACAAAAAGAAAGTGACAAAATTTAAAAAGGAAATTTGAAAAAAAAAAAAAGAAAAAAGAAAAGAAAAGACATGGGTTCCCTCATATATCACAAACCCAACCCCACATTTCCATATTCAAATAGATTCCCTCTAAAAATAGACAACCATGATCATCACCATCACCAGAATATTTAAAATTTTGATCCACCTGCTAACAGAATATAAAGAAAAAAAAACATTATTATTTAATTTTATATAAAAAAATAAATAATAAAATATTTAACAGTTAAAATTAATTAAAAAAAGATTAATTATTATATTTAAAAAAAATAATATATTTTTTAAAATTAAAAAATTAATTAATAAATTTACCATAAAGAAAATGGGTAGGCCCCTGAAGGGCACCTAAAAAGAAACGCTTATGAGAAGAATAGTAAATATTTGTGCATCTTTTATGCTCCCTTCTTCCTCTTGAAGGCCTTTCCCTTTTCTTTAACCTCTTATATGTCTCACAATGTCTAGTTCTTTTGACCACACCCACCTCTCTTTCTCTTCAATCATTGCTCTGACAAAGTCTAATTCCATTTACACACCTACCTAAGCTAAGCTCTGTGTCTCTACCTCTACATACCTCTCTTTCTTTCATACACCCAAATCTTCTTCTCATTCAACTTTCATCAAACACTTGGCCAACTTTTTTGCCCAGCTATGCACGCAGGTCTAATTATGATACATATGGCTAACAATAAAAAGGTTATTGATATAATGATTCTATAATACGGAAAGATATTAATTATTTTTTACAAATAAATCTTAATAATAATTATTATTTTAATTTGGACGTAACTCATTAAAAATGAAAAGAAATTTTCATTTCTAAAGTGTGCAGCTTATGAGCACAAGGAAAACTTAATGGAGAAAAAAAAAAAGAAGAAGAAAAATGGCATGTGCCTGGACTTAGGGAGCATGTTGTGGCTAGAAATTAGTATAGCCACCGGAGAGTCAAATGTGCCACGTGCATGGCTCATGCACGTTATACATGTACCTAAGGATGAGCTGCGCGTCAAGCAAATTGCTAGCTAGGTCTCAACAGTAAAATTTCCTACTCCTAGTTTCAATAACAGTCTTTTTTTTTTTTTCTTTTAACTTTATCTTTTTCTTATTTTCCATCTCTTTATGTCATATTTAATAATTCATCAATAAATAGTCTCACATCCTAGCCAACTGCCCCTTCCTCCTTGTTTCCAAATCTCCCGTCTGCTGCAGCTGTCCAAAAATGTCATCCAACGGAAGTAAGCGAGTCAGTTTCAGCCCTGATGTCCATGAGAAGCCCATTTTCTTCCCTAAACATGGCGGTGGAATCAGAGTAGCTACACATAGGAAAAGGGTTGCCGGAATCTTCAGCTTTAGGTTGCCCAGAAGCTCCAAATTTTCTCCAGCAAGAATACTCCGGCGACTCAGCGCTAAGGTAGCTAGAGTTTTACGTTTTGTGTCTATGAGAAGGAAGTCTTCTCGCAAGGTGTCTTCAGCCAGTTTGGCAAGATCAAGATCTCTTGCAGATGCAATAGACTCTCAGAGAGCTGAAGCTATAGAAGATTGTATCGAGTTCTTAAATTCTTCTTCCTCTTTGCAGAGGTCAAATTCAGTTTCTACAAATTCTTGCTAGAATTTTCGCAATTGATATATGTAAATGAAAGAAAACAAGAAGTTTATTATTCTTTATAGAATTGATCATAACAAGGTTCTGATCATGAGTTTCTCAGTGGCCGAGATCTGCATCGCCACTACTGTTAAACACTAACACGACCAATAACTACTTGAACCTATCAGAGGTTCATGAATGTTACTGTATGTTAAAGCTTAGTTAAAGGCATAGCTTAACCCAGCTGATCAGGGGGTGACATAAATTACATGTATGAAAACTCAACACCATGTAACTCATCGATGCAGACCATTCCAAAGGGTTGGGCCAATCCTAGATGGTTGAGTCATTATCAGGACCATAATTGCAAAGTTCACCGAATATCCCAGTTGGTGGTCACTATTTTTATTGTTTTTTTTTCACTCCAGAGACTCCTATATGATAGGTACCCAAGTCATCAGAATGGATTATTTTCTGTTAATTTCTGTTAAGTTCACTTTTCAGAAAGTCTTAATTGGATCACGGAAGCAGGTTACTTCCTAGATACATAGAAATGCCCACGAAGGATGAGGAATTCATGTCTACAAGGTATTATTACTTTTACAAATTAGTGGTCTCGTGTGCATCTATCAGGAAAAAAAAAAAAGAAAGAGATTGTGTAAATAAATCTCTGTCAAATGATTCGAGAGATAAAATTGATAATGATGAAAGTTAATAATTAGGACATGGTAATCATTGTATGTCTGCCAGTAATAAGCAAGTACAACAAAAACTAACCCTTCCAAATCTGCTAAGCTCATGTTCAAAAGGGAACAGAAAAAGGGAGAAAAAGAATGAAAAATTTAGGGGGAGGATTAGGAATCCAAAGAGAGTTTTTCAAGCTCTTTGATGCCATGATTAGAAGCTTTCTTCATTTCAAGAGCTCTCTTATAAGGAGGGGCGATTGGGGGTTGTACAGGATCCAAGCTCTGATAAGTGCCCTCCGCAACTTTCGGCAGCGGATATGATCGGTCAGAATCATACCCGCTAAGGTCCCCACAAGCTAGAAATGGGATATAAACCTTATTCGGTCCTTCTAACCATCCACTGCTGCAATCTGTAACAAAACAAATATAATTTCCAGAATATTACTAATAATCCAGCAATGAGAAACGAGATATATTTAGAACAAGCCCCGGAAGAACCAGTAATTTAACTAAAGCTGTGTAATACTGTCTCACTTGATCTAAGTAAAGAACAATACTACTGATGCAGTTACAGTCAAGGAAATCAAACTTTTTCTTTTTATTGTTCGTATGATTTAGTTTTTCTTTGTAAAATCATGAATTTAGGTTTTTATTAATTGGACGTTTTATATTTTTAGAATTTTATTATTATTCAAAAAGTAGTATTTATTTTATTTAGGAAGTTAAATTGGTTATACATTCCTGATCTTTAGAAGTTGTTCAGTATTTACTCATTTGGGACACCAAATACTAGATAATTTGATAAGAGTTTACTATGATTATTGTTGATATTGAGAATTATGCAGTTGAAGAAAAAGGAATACAAAAGAAAGAGAAAGATACTATGATTCATTGTTGCAAAGACTTAAAGAAATGATTTTATCTTTCCAAAAAAGAAAAGTTACTTTACAAATCCTATGCAAATGAACGAAAATCCCTCAAATTAAAAGGGAAGTATCAGGCTATAACAAGACAAATTGCACGGTAGGGGTAGCCTGCACTGTTCATGCTAAGTCAAATCAACATTGTAATACTCCTTGAACTGAATGGCTTTTTCTGAATCACTCCCTGCCTACATTCCACTACTCCTAGTTATTATAATTGAATGTAAGTGGCTGCTATAAAAGGTTATGTTGCCCAATCATTTGAGGTTTATGAGAACGAACTTAAGAATTAGAAAATAATAATAATAATAAATAACCTGCAAACTTTGCTAGTTGAATATGTGTTGTCCCAAGAGGGGAAAAAACAAATAAGCCTACGAATATTCTTTGCTGAAAGTGACCGACTATGAATTGCAGAAGGGCAAAAAACTGTGACATCGTATACTAATAGAGAATCATTATTCAAACAGAAAAGTATATTGCAAGCATGTTTCTTTAACAATCCATATGAAACTATACATACAAATTCACAGATATATAAATATGTAAAACAAATAATAATTATATATTTATATAATAACATTGTTATATTACCTATATCGTCCATGCCTGAGGGGCTTCCCACCTTTTCTAGGAGGCGATGCAAGTCTTTTGGATTAAATCCCTCAGGAGGGGAATAATTCTCACAAACTGCAAATGCTTCTGCATTAGGAAAGACATAATTTTAGTTATAAGCATTTCATCTTTTCTTGTGCTTGCATGCAAGAACATCCATCGGTTTTGTGCTTATCATCACTAATATCATTGCCCTGGTTAATCCACATCTATCCCTTTGTAGGTAGGGATGGTGTCACTGTTCCAATTGGATGATATTCCTATTCAAGTGCCCCATACAACAATGCTTACCACATTTTGCTTCTCCCTTGACATTTGTTCCCTAGAAAGACCAGACTCTCACAAAGCATAAATGTAAACCAATCCCACCCCCGCACCCAAAAAAAAAAATTCATGGAAACCAGAAGTTTTTCTAGTTCACTGGGAGTCATATTGAATTGCATTTCATACTATATTTCAGTGACAACTCATTTTCTAGAAATATCTTTCTTATGCAATGCAGCTGCTCAGTTCTCTATGAGAATACGCTGAGCCATACACTCCCCAGATAAGAAATTCGATTGTGTCAACAAAAAAGGACAACAAAAGAAAAGGTTACTCTTACCTATACTGGAATTGCGGCTACTTTTTGGTTTTGCAAAAGTCACGACAGGGAAAAATAATTTGAGCTGCAACAGAAAAAGAAACAACATCATAAATGGTATGTTTGATCTAAAAACAAGAATATTTCATTTGAACAAGTCCTTCAGCCTAAAGCCTGCCCCTTGACTTGGAGTCAACAAATTTATTATAGTTGTTTTTGCTTTTACTGGTTCAACATAACTCTGGTTATTTGTTGAATATACATGATTAACAGAAAGTAACCTCACTAATTGTCTAAAAATTTCAAACGCACCAGAACACAAGCTTTGGCGTGATATGACAGGGAATGATTGAACAACAAACAAGTAACCAGATCATAAGATGCATCATAAAAAATTGAACTTCTAATGAGCATTTCATGCACCTGGCAGTAAAGAAGACTTGTATCTTTCCCACGAAATATTTTAGCAATAAATTTCCCACCTTCTCTAAGTACATGTGTGACAATTGTCAAACCCTGCAAATAATATCATCCAGCAGAGCTACTATCAGAGTTAAAAAAACCTGAACAAGATTACAAACTTTCTCGGAGTCAATACACGCAAACCATAACCATCAAATCAAATTAGGAATCAAAACCCTCATTTTTTTTAACAAGTGAATCATAATTTTCGATACAATATATTCACATAAAACATACAAAACACATCAAAATAGGACATATTTTTCCAAATATCAAGTATCATCTAACGATATATGTTTGCCCATAAAGCAAGAAATGTGAGTCTAAACTCATGAAGTTTCCCATGATCCACTCTTCTAAAACACAAATGCACATATAAACCAAATAAATATTATGAAAAATTACTATTTAGTCCCTATAGTATCGAAAAACACACTAGTCGGTTCCTAAATTTTTAAAAATACATTAAAACATCCCTCACATTTAAAAAATGCAACTGGTTAATCCCCGCCGTTACTTTTTCTAACTAATGCCGTTAATTTTAACGTGAAAGGAGAAGAGAGAAGATTTTTCTTCCAAAAATACCCTTCTAATTAATGTTTAAAACCCTTTTAAACTTAAGAGAAAACCCTAATTTTACTATCACTTCTTCTTTCCTCTCATTATTTGCCATGGCAGCCAAGAGAAATCAACATCCTTCCTCTCATATGGTGAGTGTGGGAAAAGGGATAGAAGTTCATATTCTTTCCTTGAATCTTCTTTACTTTCTCTATGTCCAAAGTTTCCTCTTCTTTAACTGAAGCAACTTCTTTTGGCTTGTTTAATGTGGGTCATCTAGTCTGATAGTTGGTTCCTCTTCTACTCTTTCAATTGATGTACGTTCAACTTCCACATTGATTGCAGCATCTTCATCAATGTCACCAACATGGACAGAACCCAATACACTATCCTATTTAGTTTCTTGCTCGGTCCCTTCAGCAAGAGTTTGGCCATTGGCTTTATGAAATTTAGAATCTATCCCACAAGCTTTTCCAATGGGATCTCCAACATTTTGATCTTTTGGCTCTAGTGAGTCATGTATCGACACCTCAAAATTTTGGAAACAACATGAGAATCTTGCAATCATGTATCGAGATCAATCAACAATCTATTTCAGAATAAAGCAAATTCAAGAAAACAATAAGGCGAAACCTAATTTTAAAACAAATGGGCCACATTTTACATATGAAATAACAAATAATAAGGATACTTTATCTTCATTATTTGAGACAGACATTATTGGTTCCCATTAACACTCAGCAGAAGAACTTGTTCACTTAGATCAACAGGAACCACTCTCGCTCAATCGATACCCACTCTCACTCAATCATTGTGCAAGAATGGGTAGAGAGAAAGAGAAGAGACAAAGGGAAGAGACAAGGTGAAGAAGACTATGGGGGGCATGTATGAAGAGAGAGGGCATAGGGAAATTGGGGATTTAGGGGCTTTTTTTCCTTTTAGGTTAATTGAGTAGTTATTAGTCTAATTTAGGTCATTTTTTACTTTTCATTAGTCCTTAACGGCTTCAAGTAACAGAAGGACTAATTGAATTTTTTAAACGTGAGCAATGTTTTAGTTTATTTTTAAAAGTCCAAAAACTATCGAGTGAGTTTTCCTATACTATAAGAACTAAACAGTAATTTTCACTAAATGTTAAGAGTCATATCTCATATTCATTTGATACAAAATATATAATATTTATGCTCCATATCATGTAGCCATATGCCACAAAAAAAAAAAAAAAGAAGTGGAACACCAACACTTGTCTTCAAATGATCTTTGAGCTTCATCAACATAACCCTTAGTCTAGACCCGGCCACGAGCTAGAACTGCCAATTTGTCAAGCTGCACAGTTCGATTCAGTTTTGGTTAAAATGGTCCCAGTTTGAAACAGCTTTGGTTCCAGAAAAGTAATAGCTGTTGTTCAAAGTGATTCTGTTTGCTTCTAATTCCAGTTCGGCCTGATTTTAATTTTTTCTTTTAAAAAAAATTATCATTCTATAAATTAGAATACATAAAAATTTAGAAGATTTAGATTTAAAATACACCATTTATTTATTTTTTATAATAAAAATTAAAGGAACCAAATCAGCTAATATAATTTCAAAAAAAAAAAGAATCAGCCAATTCCAGTTCAAACCTTGTAACCCCCTCCTAATAAATGGTCCCAGTTCGGTTCACGAAATGGAACCTTTTGACCAGTTCTGGTCTCGGATTTGACCTGTCCAATTCACAGTTTGAACCGGACCATGGTCAAGTCTATCTTAGTCTTCATGACCTAATGCTTTAACATGTTTGCAATAGAACCTAAAAGGTCCTAACCATAAAAGTCAACAAGCTATGGCAGAAAAAAAAAGGAACAAATGGGCAATCTGAATGGGTAAGTAACATCACAATGTGACAATGATTGTTACATGGATAAAAGTTAACAGATCAGAAAATAGATAAAAAGTACAAAAAAGGAGAGGGAAATGAATGTCATATGGAGAAGGGGGGGGGGACTTCTGAATGTCACAAGACATTATTAGTGTGTAGGAGACTGGAGTACAGGAATAGGAACAGAATGCAGATTCATGCCAAACAGCAAGATGATTTGATTTTGTTTACTGTTTAGGTATGACAGGAAAAAGGTTTTTTATTCTCTTTTTCTCTCCTTACTTCAAATTAATTGGTGTAGGGTTTAGGGGGTTCTTTCATGGCAAGTTATTGTAAAATATGAACTTAAACAATTGGGTCTTACAAACACAATAAGGGAAGAATCAGTCGAATCTGATTGATCATGTACTGATTTGTCCCAGTTCACTCCAGAAAACAGATTAATCAATTCACTCATTGTTCAGAAACGATTTAACATTTTGCATAAATATTTGGTACTTAACTGCAAAAATTTTGAATTTTACTGTAAATTAAAGATTTTGAGATTTTATAGTGAAAATGTGGAAAATTTTGGAATTTTTTTTAGAAAGTTTGGAGCCAACAATAAAAGATCATATATAGATTCTATTGGTAAGATTCACAATTATGTGAGAGAAGTCCATGGTTCATAATTATTTAAGATTAACATAATATGCAAATGGTGACTACACTATAATAAACCTACAAAATTGAATAAAACAAACCTTGATCGATATTGTCATTCTCTCCAATATTGTGGCATTAAAATAAAACTATTAAGAACATAAAATAAAAATGAAGCATAGAAATTACTTGTGTTTCACATATATTCATATTCCTTTACAAACGAAAGACAACATCCTTAGGTATGCAGGAGTAAGTCTAGGAATCTGAACTCTTACCGCTAGTATGAGTTGAGATTGAACAAATTCATCCATATCATGAAGACCAGTGACTGTAAGTCAGAACATTATAAAGCAAACATTAGAAAGTATAAAATATTAATTACTGTATTAATCTAAGCCAATAAGGTGATTAACCATTTAACATGAAGGACTGTAAATGTTGCATTACCATCGGGTGCACCATCACATACAACCAGGTCAGCCTTGCAGCCATCAAAATGTCTAATAACCTACAAAAGAGAAAAAAAGATGAGTAATAAAGAACCAACCATCATGCAATAGTAATGAAGTAACGTTGATTTGATTTACCATATGAAGGTGCAAGTATGCTCATCCCAAAAGAACCAAAGTGATAAACAATAGTGGAAAAATCAACAAATCCAACTAGTTGATGGTTGCATGTAGATTTAATTATATGGTCATATTCCCAGTAACTTCCTCTTAGCATTTTAGAGCCCCAAGAATTTTGTTCGACGTATGCTACTCACCCAAAAAAGAAGCCTTTGGAAATCTACAAACCATTTATAGACTTTAACCATCTTCAATATATTCAGACTTAGAATGCCATTTCTCAATACTCACTAAACAACTTCAAGACATGATTATACAATTGTATTCCAATCAAAACAGAAATAACTCAAATAGGCCATTTAACTTTTAAAAAACAATAAAATAAATTTCTATACAATGTTAATTGGAAAATGCATGTGAAGGATAGAGGAAACCATCCTCAGTTCCTCACCACTTCAGCTGTTCGGGCATTGGTGATGTCTCCCTGTACTTGGATAACACCTTCAATTGGAGCCATGGGTTGTAAGTCAATAGCCACAATAAGAGGAAGTTCATCATCCCTGCAAATCACAAAGTAGACAGTTTCCATCTCAATATGAAAGGAATAATAAATTTGATGTTTTCTTTCTTTTTCTTTGTCGATGAAACTCATAAAAGTATTATTATTATTTTTTCAATATTTATTGTAAGACAATGAAAATTATGAAGTGTGTACAGGGTGTAAACAAGTTGAGCCAAGCAAGCTAAGTCTAAAGTGTCTAGGCCAGGCAATGCTTATGTTAATTAAACTTCAAGGTCAAGCTCAAAATATTGGAAAGTTACTATCTCAACAGAAATGAAGAATAAATTTCACATTTTCTTTCCTTTTCCTGGAATGAAAGTTCATTCTTTTCAATATTTATTGTAATACAATGAAATTATGAACAGTGTATAATGTAAACAATTTGAGCTGAGCTGAGTATCAGGTATTTATGCCTGATAATATTTATTTTATTCAATTTGAAGCTCAAGTTCAAGATTCACTAGTCGGTATCAGGTATTTTTTTCTATGTACAGATGTGTGTTTGGATTGGATCAATGTGCGCAAATACCACATTTTCCTTCCTCGCTTGTTTCCCACTTTTTTACTTGCCCATTCCCTATATTTCAAACTTCAAAGCAAATATTTTGCATTCCAGCAATTTATTTTAATCATTCAACTCCTATTATGAAGATCTAACAACAGACTATAATGTTTTTTTATCACTAAAATGCCAAATTTCATAGCTTAAAGTTAATTACCTATCAAATCTAATCAAGCTTCAGAAAAGTAGCTAAACAAACATAAATGGGCATAAAACAAGATCAAGTCAAGCACATGTTAAAACAAGTCAAACATTTTTTCCTGATTTGTTAATTTTACTTTACGTAAAAAAGGTGTTTAGAAAGCTGTTTCTTGAGCATACTAGTTTTCTTTCACATCCCTTGTATATTCAAGAGACAGCAATAAGCTAAAATCACAAGTTTGACTCAAGGAAAATGCAAAATAGATAGTGCCAGTGCAAAATCAATTTACATTTTTGTAACGGAGATCATCTATTGCAAACCTCTCTCATGAATACCAACATTCAAGGCTTTGATCAATCTAACTCACACTGTAGACTCAGAAAGTGGAAGGATGGAATTAAGACAAGCTACACTTTCAATGTAAATCAAGAAATAATTCAGTTACAATGCTTCCCATAACATGCACATCTCTTTTTGTATTTTCAACAGGTAAGGCAATGTCAGGGCACTTTTCAGGTGAAGGTTATATGCTAAGCTTGGCATATGGCCTTTTACAAATTTTGATGTAAACATATTTTCAAATAACAGACTGAAATTTGACCTTGAATCTTGTGAAAGTTTTGCCGGCAGATATAATTTACGGCTCAAAACCTGCAAATGGAAACCATACTAATCAAGATGTTTTGTACATTACTCACCCGAAACAGCATTACCATAATATAAGTATAATGTCCACTATATAGCATAATAAAATTTTAGGGTGGCCTATATTCCAAAGTGAAGGAATTTCCAGTGCGAAAGATTAAAACATCCAAAATTGAAAAGTGTACCGTTGTTGGCAACAGAAAGAGAAGATGAGGAGAGCAATCAAGGGTATTCTTAAACTACTGAAGTTGACTAATTTTGTAATAGATAGCTAAAATATCACAGAAAGGAAGATATTGCCTTTAAACATTCAAAGGAAGAACATAGTCAATTTAAGTATACCTGACTCCAACTGCCAGGTGCAGCACATAAATCCACCACACGCTTCACCCCTACAAATCAAATCATGATCACACAACAAGGTGAGCAAATCACTAACCAAGATAATATCTTATGCATTGTGACCTCATTCTTACTCAGGAATAGACAAAAGGAGTCAACTTGAGAGAGGGAAAGGAAGGGGAGGGGGGGTTGAATGTACTATGTACCTTCAAATATGTTGAATTCCTCATCTATCTGAAGAAGCTTAAAAGCACTTCGAGCACGCCAACCTTCTTCTTTTGCTTTTCGGTAGTAGATATCCTGCAGATTGATTATCTCATTATCACCTCTAGCCATATATAGCAACAAGGGAAAAGAAGCAATGAACTTTTAACATAAGCATGACTTACCCTCTTATCCCTTGATGCCTTTCCCATGTTTTAGATAGTCACTACTTCTGCAAATACCAGAAAAGTTATTGGTTGGTTAGCTCCAATATTAAAAGAAGCATATGGTTCAGGGTGAAAGTAAGTAGCACATCTACCTTTGGCACTAACAACAATGATGTCAACGCTAACGAGAATGAGAAGCATGATGTTATAGATCATATAAAGGCTACATGTTTCAGAAACTAAATTGGGCTTAGAGTTGGCCACAAAATCCGTATCACTATAAGGCAAAACACTTTCTTCAAAGCGAAAACTGCATTGACGAACAGCTAATATTACTACACTGGCAAAAGGGAATAGCAAAAATTTTTTGGGTTTTGTTTTCCCCTTCTGTCTCCGTGAGGCATAACCAAATTTAGGTAGGCCATTTCTTCAAGCACCTTATGTGCATAGCTAGAAGCCTAGAACTTAGATGATAAAGGGTATAGCTTGTTTCTTTAAACGACTCTACGTTTGTGATCACAAAAAATGACAATGGGATTCAGAAGGAGACAGGGCCAGAAGATACAAAATAAGCGAAAGAAACCAGTTTCGATCAAGGCAGACAAAGCAGAGAGAGAGACCGAATAAATATTAGAAAAAAAAATAATAAAATTGAAATAAAAGGGATGAGAGCTTACTTGCTTTGGTTTAGGTCAAGTGAGTCAAATCAATATGCTCTTCTTCTCAAGCATTCACGCAGAGAGTTTCCTAAGTTCTAAAGAACGAGAAGACGTGAAGCAAACGCAAAAGAATCAGAACAGAATCTCTGCAGCACTCGCGGCAGCGGCGATGTTCGAGCTATTTTCTAACTGGCAGCTGTCCTCAACGGCCTGCCCATTCGTTGGCGCAGTATATTTCACGGTAGATTACGTTAAAAATTTTCTAGAATAATGGAATGATATTAAATTTCAAAGAAAAAAATCGTTAATTTATTTTTATATACATATTAAAAACTACAGATAACACTGTCAAAACAAAAAATATATATATATTGTTTTAATATATACTATATTAATATTATTTTGTTATAAAATTATTTTTAAAATTAATAATTTATGCTTTTTTTATATTAGAGTTAGGGAATTGGGATGTTAAATTTGAAATTTTTCGGCTAAATTAAATATATTTATTATTAAATTAAAAATTATATTTTTTAATATATATTAAATTGAAATATATTTAAAAATTAATAAAATTTTCATTAAAAAAATAACTTGTAATTTGTGACCATTATTAATTTTTATTTCAAAAAAAAAATTAAATGCATTTTGTCTTACATCCTTATATCATTTCAACAAAAAAAAAAATTACATATTTACTATATTTTATATTTATATTCTAATTTTAAAATTTTGTATTTCCCTCTGGTGTACATTTATGGAATTATGCAACAAGATTTAACTTTATTAACACTAGAATCAAAAATTTTATAAGGATACAATTTAATTTAATTGATTTCTTTTTGAACAATTCTATGAAAAAAATTTAATTCTTTTAACTAAAAGAATTAACTAGGCAGGGTCTTTCAACGAGGTAAAAAGGAGGAAGGAGATGAAATAATGCAAATGTGAATCAAGCAGCAAGCACCACAGTTTTAGTTTCACCAAGGGTAGCCAGAGGAGCAGATCATAGGCTAATGATAGTCCCATAGCTAAAATGGGAATCGTGGAATAGAAGGACGGCATTCAATTCAAGCACCTAAACAAAGTATTGAAGAGTAAATCATAAGTTTAAATGGTTTACAATGCTAAATAGAATACATTTAACTACCACCATCTCACAAATCAAGATCATCAGGGGGCTTTGTCATCTTTCATTCTACTATTTTACTGCTAAACAACAAAATTGCCTCAAATGTCTTACAACCATAAGCTAGTCCATTAGCTCTGGAGCTGTGTCATGACTATTGTCCCAAAGCCTGAAGAATAGATTTTCAGCTTCCATTGGCAGCTGGGATTGTCGCTGGTTTTGCATCCTCTGCTTTCTCATGTTCTTTGTTAAGCATCTGGAAGACCAAATTTTGCAAGTAAATTGAATGCCGTGAACATTCACAGAAGTAGTTATCATTTTTTAGCTATTTGCATGGAAAAGGCTGTCACCTTATTATTAATCAAGTTGTGAAGTGCGATGACACTTCGAATGAGAGATGATAGATATATAACCAACATCATATCATTTGTTTTTACTGCAATAACAAGATAAACAGTTAGTGATCTATGTACTTCTGAGGAGCAAGCATATATGTCAATTATGAGTTGTGTTTACCGGCAAAAGCCTTGATCAACTCGCTCACATTAAGATTTGGCAGTAGGTTGAACACATCCTGCATAATAGATATAAGAAAATACGGTAAACAAAGTTGAGAACATTGAAGGGCTATTGTATAACAGCACTTGGTTCATATTGAGAACACCTAGGACAATAAACCTGAATAAGCTCCCTGCCAAAATGACCTATCCAAACAGCCTACCACTGGCATTCCAGTTCCCACTACACTCATGCACACACACACAACTCCATATTTACTTGCAGCTATCATTGCACACTATACTTGGATGACAATCAAATGAATTTTCCAACACAATAAACACTAATTTCAAACCTCAGATGCTTCTTAAGAATGATTAATATAACCTGAAATCAATCAATAGAAGTAAATACATCAAAAATTAAAAATCAACAAGCAATTAAAAAGTTAATAATTGCTCATCAATTCCAATTATAGCCACCGGCTCTAACCAATCAACACTGAAGAACCTTGAGCATTTCATTAGCTAATAGAATAATAAGCTTATTTCATTGAAGAGCAAGAAAAGGTAGAATAATCAAGCATGAAAAACAGAATATTACTGGAAAAGTCTAAAATAAAGGAAACTAAAACTTGTAGGGTGCAGTAATAAACAGATAACAATATAAACCACACCTGTAAATGGTAAAGGATCTCATGATTCAATGGCAGCTTTCCATCAATGACAAGATCAAGATAACCCCGAATTTCTCGTAGTCGTGCATCCAAACCCTTCAAAGCTGTAAGTTTACCAGTAACCTGAGAATAGAAGATAATGGTCCTTCACCTTATTTCCATTTATCTATTATTTCAACATCCATATACTAAAAGAATATTTAAAAAGATGAAGAAAGCTCAATAATCAAGCATAGAAAATCTGTTAGGAAACAAAAACCTCAGTTGCAAGTGTGCTGATGGTTGTGTCCTTCACATCCCGCAGCAAGTGTTCAACTCCTGTTGGGCGAGGCAAAGACATCATTAGTGAAAGTAAATGTCAAATAAAACCGGGTTAATAGCAACTGTATCTTCTTCATAGCTAATAAAGGACAGGAAAAAAAACACACACATTCTGACAGGACAACTTGACTTCCATATTATGCCATACCAATTTCCTCAACCTCATGAGCTGCAATTTCTGAAGGCACATGAACAAAAACCTTCTGGCTCTTTTGAGTGGCATTCTATTATTATTAAAAAAAAAAGAAAGAAAAGGTGAGAAAAAAAGCCAACTGGAACCTCAACAAATATCAAACCACTTCTTTAATTTCATTAGAGTCCTCATCACATGATTTAACCGTCTTTGACAATTGAATCAGTTGTATTCCACTTTCATATAATATAATGCACTAGATTAATCACTGATAACAACTAGAAAGCAAAACATGATTTATTGTTACCTCTTTAACTTCTTCAACATCATAGTAGGCCTTGGTAGGTATTCCCAACTCCTTAGGCTGAACGTCAATAATAACCAAGACAGGATTTTGGACATAGCTACATCACCACAAATCACTTGATAAAGAAAAAGTGAACTTTAAAAAAAGCAATGACCTAAGTACAAGTTTCACAACCTCATCCTTGTTAAAAAACCAAAAGCATACATAGAACCATTCAACAAACACAAAGATTCGGTACTATAATGGATAGAAAGCAAAAAAGAGCATAAAATGTGTAAGAAATTTATGAAATGACTATAAATAAGAATATGATCTTACTTGTGGAATAACTGGTGAATATCTAGGTCATTCTCCCTTAGCTTTGGGCCTGTACTATACCAACCTACGACATGTTCCTTGGCTGAAAGAGTTGCCACAAAATACAAATTGATAAGACATATATGGAGATAAATGACAATATAACATAAATAGCAATCACAAATAACAAGAAATTGAAACAAGTATTACCATTTATTCTTTTGAACATTGAAAACATAGATTCATGGTAGTTGTGGTCAAGAAACCATATAGTTGGGTCCTTGTCTTCTTCTTCAAAAGGCACTGAAAGCACAAAATTACAATACTGAAACTCAGCAATCATTATTGAGAGTACTATATTTACAATGTATGCTATAGTATCAAAACACATTACTCTGTTTACAATTTATGTTAATGCCATAATATTAACACATCTTTAGCGCATAGAATTGGAACTAGCTCAACTGTCTTTTCTCCATCCATTAACATAAAACCTCTAAAAAATTTAAGACAACCTTATGCAAAGCAGAGGAAATGCCTTTTGAAAAGAAAATAACCTCAGTGACACCTAATCAGTGACCCATTACTAAGGACTCCAATCTTCTCCAACTTAAAAGTTCAGAGCTTATGAAAAAGCTCAGGTTGACTAGATACAGGGAAAACATTATACCAAACCAAACATAAGATCTTCCCTAACCACACAAAATTGTGGACCAATGAAGAAATTAACGACAGCGCTACAATACCATTATTAAACAAGTTTCACTGCATGAAACCTAGCCCACTATTCAAACAAGAAAACACAACAATTGCAAAAGCTCAATTTCCTGTATAGCAATGAAACTTAAGAAAGAAAAATTAGATCTAGAACAAAATTAAGAAAAATTAAATAGCAGCGAGGGCTTCAAGCGGCTGATATGAAAAGATAATGAAGAAGAGAAAGAAATGGGACCTGCATAGCTATTAGTGACATCGACGGTGCCTTTAAAAGAGCTACCGAGTAAGACACCAATGACTCGCTTGCGAGTGTCCTTGGCGACTCTGGTGTAGTTATCGACGATGCTGAGAAGAACCAGTGGATGCACTATCACCTTCTCTATTGGCCTTGACTGTATTTGCTGCGTCTTTATCACGTCCATTCCCAAATTTCTTTAGCTTTCTCTCTGCAGTCTACAGCTCGATTGCTCTTTCACAGCTTCTCTAACCTCGCAAAAACGCTTTTGTAGCCTCTACGGCATGCCAGACCACACGGGCAAACGGGTCTAGTTGACCCGAAAGCTTTTTATATTTTTGAAAAATATACTACCTCTTCCCGTCATTTTTCTTCCGGCTGCTTTTTTATATATATTAAAAAATATAATTTTTTAATTAATTTTTTAATTTTTCTTTGAAATGGAATTAATTTTTTTTATTATAACTATTTTAAATATATTAAACTTTATTATATATTAAAAATATTTAAAAAAATTAAAAAATTCAAAATTAAATATAAATATAATAGTGAATTTATATATTATTATAATCTAAAACACAACTATAGTCTCTAATTGAAAAAAACCATGAAGAGTGATTAGTCTTCCATTTAGAGGTAGAACATAAAAAATAGTAATCGGAAACAAGTCCTTATTCAATATATTTTTAAATTTTCTTAAAAAAAATATTTTTTATAATAATTTAGTCTTGATATCAAGTAAATTACTATGCACTTTTGAATACTAAATAATTTAGTTCATAAACTTTTATTTTATTAATAAAATAATTTTTCTGTTAAATTCTCATTAGTCAACTATAAATTCCTAATTCAGATAAAAAAATTAAATAAATCAATGTAAATTAAAAAAATTAAATTGTTATAAATATTAAAATTATAATAACTAATTATTATGTCCTTTCTCTCTAAATAAATCTCAAGTAACTTTGAGCATCCAAATAGCTGCCACAAAGTACACTGACTCACTTGATTCTCATTCAACTGGGCTTTCCTAATCTTTTGTTGGCTTCGCCTGCTCTGCATCGAAATGACACCACCCATGTACCTAGCTACCATATTAGCGCCATTTGAGCACTTCATTATTAGCTTTTCTTCCACCCGAAAAAAAAAAAGAAAAGAAAAGAAAAACTGCAACAAAATACAGAGAAGAGCTGCCATTCCTATGATGCTGCGTATTTTATCGTTCATGCACCCAAACTTCTCTTCATTTTGGGTAAAATACTATAGAGGACTTCATGAATAATTGACAAAGAAGTATAAACATGGGGACAAGAACTTTCCACCCCCAAAACTCCAGATCTGCATTGATCGGATGCTCCATAAATAAGGTTTTTCCGGTGGAAGATACAACTCCACAAACAATAAAGGTTATCCACATGGGAAAGCATGCTCAAAACTTGCATGCTCCACAAACCAAGTGTTTCTGATGGAAAATAAAACAACACGAACAATAAAGGTCGGCCACATGGAAAGCATACTTGAAACTAGTTTATCTTCATGGACTTGGTCACCCTCCAGAGTTTCCATCGGTTTTTTTCTAGCTCTTTTGAGATTTTGTCATGGCGATGTAAGTGCAGCCTTGTCAAGGAAACTGCAAATCATAATAAGAAATTGTGGTAGTTGTTTCTTGCAGTAAACAATGTGGTAGGAAAGAAGCAATATATATTACTTGGTATACAATACAAAGATCCAAATCCACTAAAGATTCGAGGGATGTGCTGTAGAAATGTGAAGAAGCAAGAAACAAACAGGGAAGACCAAAGGCATCTACTGTGAAAATAAATCATTGCCAAGATCACTTCTCTCATACAGTATTGGTAACATTCAGTTATTACAATAGAAAGGAAAGAACAAAGTGACATAGCCTTAGTAGGTTTTAGGAGCATTCTTACTGCGAAGGAATCATCCTTTTGTTCAAACAAACTATAAATTTCTCTCTTGTAATATCCAAGCTTTTGTAAGTTAGGAGATATAGCACACTATAAAGAATCTTAAATAGACACTGGTTACTGACATAATTCAGTTTTGTAAACTGAAGAATAAAGTAGTGTGTATTCTTCCTAATTAGATTAGAGAAAACAAGTAGTTGAGTAGGACATGTTCTAACTGAAAATACTGTTACCTGTAATTTGAAAAATCATACCATGTCTGCCTATCATTACAGTTATCTGGAAAACAAAAATCACGAATAAGTAACCCCAAAAATTACCAAACACAAAAAAGTAGTAAAGCAAAGAAAAATATTGTAACACGTCCCAACAAGAAGCCTTTACCCTGAATAGGATCCTCTGAATCCTCAGGAAATGAAAAGCTCAATTCTGATGAAGGGTGAACATTCTTGTCTTCAACAAATGATTGAGGAGATTTAAACTAAAATCAAATGAAGATTGAAGGGGGAGCAGTTCATTAAAAACTAGGAAACTTGTAATGAGAAACTACCCAAGAAGCTTGAAGAATTCAATGAACTGAATTGATTAAAGATCGTCCAATCGAGGTTGGTTCAATTCATATGCACTTTACAACAAAATCAAGAAGACAAATGCTTGTTGAAGGCCAGATTCCCACAACAAATAAGCCAAAATCTGGATCACACAACTGAAACTGCACCAGATAAATGAGAGCTTTCCCACACCTCAATACCCTCAACATCTTCCCTGCTAACAAACAGCCTATTCCCTCCCCCTTCAATTTTCTTGATTATCCCTCTCTCTGAATCCTCCAATTTATCCACAAAATTCCTTCTATACAACTCCTCACCTATCACATTCTCTGTATCTATTCCATTTTCCTTCTCAATCACCCTTGACCAAACCTCCAGAGCCCCTTCTCTTCCCACAAAAACCTGACTTCTATAGCAATGTATCACACTATCTACTGCGCCACCAGTGTATCTCATCATTGGGTTTTTATCTTTCAGATAAACCCAAGGATCATCCCCTAAATTGCGTAAATCTGCCATTGCTAAATCCCCAGATTTGGAACAGATCTTGAACAAATTCGAGCCCTCAACGTCGACATCGACGTCCGCGAATGAATCACCAAATCTGCTGCTCCGGCCAGAACCAGGCTCGCTCGTCTCCCAAATCACCGCTCCATTAGCCCTTGGGTCCCATATTCTGATGTATCCCGAGTACCCAAACGCCCCACTTGTGACCGCGGTTCCGATTATCACACCGGTATCGGGAAGCCAAGTTAGCTTCCCGGGGACCATAGTCTTCGCTGAGCTCCCAGATTGTCTCGCAATTTCGGAGACAATCTGGAGTGTTGATTTATCTATTACTAGTATGCAATTCTCTCTGTGTTGACAATCGAAGGAAGCAAAAACCTGATTCGATGAGTCAGCGATTGAAGTTACCCGGGCTTTATATATTCTAGGATCCGATGAGTCAGTCCAGTGAGTTGACCCGAGGTGACTAGCGCTACAAAAATCATAAAAATGGAGTCCAGCAGCGGAGTTTGATCCGACGGTGGCAACATCCGGCAAGATTCGGCGTATGGAGGTGATATCATCAAGATGCGTACGGATGGTGCCAGTGTGGCTGAGGTTCCAATCATAAGCTGATATTTGGCCTCCGTGTGCTATCCAGATGGAGCCATCTCCAGCTGCAGCAGTGAAGGTGGAGGGCAGGCCGTCTGAAGCGGGGTGGATGGTGGTGACAAGGGAGGCGTCGATTCCAGATAGAGGAGGCGGAGACATCGCAAATCGGAGCTGCGACTCGATGCCATAGTAGAGAGCCTCATCGGCGAGCTCTTGCTTGGAGAAGCGTTGAGCAGTAGAAGGTATGCGGCCGGAACGAAGCAGAGAAAGGAGAACGGAGAAAATCTCCGGGTCACGGTCAATGAAAACAGGGTCTTGAGTGTGGCGGCTGGACAGGGCGGCTAAGAGGGAGTCAGGACCGCCGGATTGCATCGTGGATATGGTTGTCTCGAAGAGCTTGCCTCCAACATTGAGCTTGATACGATCGGTGGGATGGCGAGATGGGCTAGAACTAGGAATTTCGTTCTCCATTAGTGGAAGACGTGGAATTGCTTCGCACTCGACTGTAATAATCTAGTACAATTTTAAGACGAGAAATTAAGACATAAAATTAAGGGAATAGAATATGATAAAATTCGTGGCCAGCTCGATTTTATTTAAAATTAAATTTAAGTGAATAAATTAAAAATTAAAAATTTATTATTTATAAAAATTAAATTTAATTAAATTTAATTAAAATTAAATTAAATTAATGTGATTTGAGTTTGAATTTTTAATAAATTTTTTATTTTTTATATTTTATTTTTAATATTTTAATTAAAATATTTTAATTTTAATATTATCTAATTTTTTTATATTATTAAAAATAATATACTAGTTCAATTTAATTTATTTTTATTAAAATTCAATTGAATTAAAATAATTAAAAATTTAAAATTAAAAATCAAACTGAATTAAAATAAATAAAAAATAAAATTAAAATTTTAAATTAAATAAAAAATAAAAATAAAATTTTAAATTAATTCAATTTAATAAATTTTTTTAATTTGAATCAAATATTTATTAACTTTTAAATAAAATTAATAATTTAATTTTTAAAATATATTAAATTAAATTAAATAATTAATTTAATATTTAATTCTATCAGTACTTATAATATTTTTAAAATTGATAAAAGCATTTTTAAGAAAATATTATAAACAAAAATAAATAAAGTACAATTTTCTACCATTTTTTTAAAACAATACAACTGGCAGTGCATTTAAGAAGGCCAAGGCAAAGATACAAAGTGGGCTTTAGCCATATAGCAATCTAAGAAGCAACCCACATTGAGCCAAGCACAGCCCAAACCAAAAAGTTACCAAAACCCAAAAATCAACCCATAAAATAGAGTTCAACTCAAACCCAAAAGCCAATCCATAGCCGAACCAAACCACTAAAATCAATGCAACACCTGCCAGAGCACCTTCCCTCGCCTTTGTCACCGATTGTCAAAGAAAACAAACCCCGACCAACCGCCAGTCAATGGCAACAACAACGACAATTAGAGAAAAGCACAAAATCTAACATACATGTCATAATTTGAAGAGAATTATAATAATATATTTTAAAATTTTTATTAAATTACTTTATTTTATATAATTAATACTTTTTTCATTAATTTATTAATAGACAAATGAAAGAGAAAAAATAACTAATAAGACATTTTAAACAATTTAAAGAAATAATTATTCTTTTAATAGAGGTAAGTTTATAATAAAAAAATTAATTAATATTTTTTAATTTTCTTAAAACTATTAAATAGTTTTAAATAAAATAAATTTTATATTATAAAAATAAAGTGGTATGTATTCATAAACTTAATTTAATGATAAATATATCTAAATAAATATGAGAGATTTTAATTTTATATTTTTAATTTTTAATTTTTAGTTAAAAAAAAAAAGACAGCGTGATTAAAAGTTATATATAGAGTGGGCTTCAGGGCTTTAGATGCCTTAAATTGATTTATAGCCCAATATTGAATCCAATGAATTGCTTTGGGGCTGATATTGTTAAATGCGAAATTTGGCCGTGTTCGCTAATATTAATTTTAATATTTATAAATTTTAGTTAGAAAAAATTATTATTTAATTTCTATATTACCAAAAAAACTTTTTATTTAGTCTTTTAATTTTAAAAAATACGTTACAATATCTCTGATATTTTAAAGTATTTATTAATTAATTTATTTATTAATTTTAGCAGTTAAATATCATAAAAAAATTTTAAATATTTTTTACATAAAATATTTTTCAAACATAAATTATTTTTTATAAATAAATAGAAACTAAATAAAATAATATTTCAAATTTTAATTTTTTATATAGATTTTCATATTTTTAGTCCAGTAATAAGTGTATTTGAATAAATCTGAGAGATCTCAAGTTCTGCTTTTCCAATTTTCAATTTTCAATTTCCATTTTAAAAAAATATATGTATATACTTTTATTATAGTTAAGAAATATAATATATCTAAATATTATTTTTGTTTAATAATATTTAGCAAATATTAAGTTTTTTAAAGAATTTTATGAAATATTATTACTAATTAGTAAAACATAAATGTAGTTTAAATAAAAAACTACAAATTAATTTATATGTTCATATATTATGTTATAAGTATATATAATAAATAATTTTTCAATATATTTTAATTTACTTCATAATAATTGCTATTTATTATAGCATTAAAAGGGTTATTAATAAATATATCATATTACGTAACCGATTTTAAATTATTTTGTATATTTTTATTAATAATATTTTTAATTTTATAATAGTATGAAAATTTCTATATGATATGCTCAGAATGTGTGTGCTGGACTTTGGCGGTTCTTGGAGGCAGCATCTACCTTTGGTGGAGTTTGCCTACAATAACAGCCATCATGCTAGCATCGGGATGGCTCCATATGAAGCTTTATATGGAAGGAAGTGCAGATCACCTGTTTGCTGGGAAGAGGTTGGAGAAAAGGCTTTAGCAGGGCCTGAGCTAGTAGAGATTACCAGCAGGGTGGTACCCATAATCAGAGAAAGAATCAAGACTGCTGCAAGCAGACAGAAGAGTTATGCAGACGTCCGTAGAAGACAGTTAGAGTTTCAGGAGGGGGATCTGGTATTGCTCAAGGTGTCTCCAATGAAAGGAGTGGTTCGCTTCGGGAAGAAAGGTAAACTAGCCCCACGATACATCGGACCCTTTGAAATCTTGCAAAGGATTGGGAATGTGTCGTACAAGCTGGATTTACCTGCTTCAATGGAAAGAATCCATCCGGTTTTCCATGTTTCAATGTTGAGGAAGTTTGTGTCAGATCCAAGCAAGGTTCTTAGTGAGCCTGATGTGGAGGTCCAAGAGGATCTCACCTATGTTGAGCAGCCAGTGCGGATCATTGACACCCAGATCAGGAAGCTTAGAAACAAGGAAATCCCGATGGTGAAAGTCCTGTGGAACCACCACAATTTGGAGGAATGCACTTGGGAGACACGGGAGTCTATGCTCCAGCAGTACCCTCATCTCTTTTAAGGTTAGATCTCTAGGTGTTTATGTGCTATGTGTGTAACGCCCCGGAAATCCGGACCGCTACCGGCGCTAGGATCCGGGTCGACTTAAGGCCGCCGGGACCCGTAGCAAGCCTGACATATATCCTGTAAACCTGTATAATCCCATACATGATCAACAACATGCATAAAATTTAAAACTTTTCCTCATACATACTGTCATCAACTAACTCAACTTGTGCATACTCTGATCATATACATAACATAGTCCCTCTGTGGGATCTCATCAAGCCTCAAAGGCAAAACATCCTGTGTTGAGTTAGTTTACATAAACATCATAACATAAGATCATGTATATACAAAAGGGATTAACAATATATTATGGTCAAGCACAACTCTATCCTCAATAACCTTATTACATAACATCCTGAACATTTTTACATTTTATCATAATACATTTGTCATGTCCACAAACTAACTATTACATACATATGACTTTTTCTTCTTGCCTTCTCTATCTATCCCGTACCTGCAAACCTGGGGGTTAGGGGAGAGGGGTGAGCTACACAGCCCAGTGAGTAGAACTATAAAAAGAATATTTAAAATATGCTATCATGAAATGCGTCACTGCACATATTAATCACACCACGGATGGACTGATTCAAAAATCCCTCAACTCCATGCCCGGCCCTATTATGGGCACCACAGGACTTCGTACTCGGAGTTATTGCCCGGCCCTATTATGGGCACCACAGGTCTTCGTATTGCCCGGCCCTATTATGGGCACCACAGGACTTCGTATATAGAAGGCTAATGAATCATCCTAATGTCCATCCACTATCATCTATCACAACAATACAATGCGGCATAGTCGTGAATTCTAATGCAAACAACCTATAATATGATCATGATGCATGAAGCATGATAAAAGTATTTCATTTCTTAATTTAAAAAGGTTAAGTTTAGTTCCACTCACCTCTGGCTGACTCTGACAAACTCTGCAGCAGCTGGCTCACTGCTGGGGTCCTTGGTTCCTCGGGTCCGAACCTACACAGGTGGACTCCAATGAGGGACCAAACTTACGTAAACATAACTCTAATATATCCCCCAAAAACCCCCTAAAACATCATGAAAATATCACAGAAAATATGCATGAAATGGCTGAACAGGGCACTTTCGGCGGCACCTTCGGCGGCCGAAAGTCCTGGACAGAGACGAAACTCAGCTAGGTTCGGCGGCACCTTCGGCGGCCGAAAGTGCCAGACAGAGACGAAAGTCTCCTTTCGGGGGCAACTTCGGCAGCCGAAAGGCCTGCCTCCCCAGCCATGTTCGGCGGCCGAAAGTACCTTCGGCTGCCGAACCTGGTTTCTGCCAAAGGGCAGAAACTTGGCTCCCTTTGCACATTTCGCCTCCAAACCTTCCAATCATGCATATACCTCAGTTAAATCATGCATACAAGTTCCTAGGGGCCTCAAAACATCAAATACCCCAACTACAACACTTCAAACATACTCAAACAACACACATTGTTCAAAAAGTCATCAAAAACCCATAGGTTCAACATATACCCTAACATGCATTCTACCCCTTAAAACTTCATAAAACTTGTTTAAATCATACATTGAGCTTAAGATCGGCTCTTACCTCTTGAAGATCGAGGGTTGAGGAGATCTAAACTTGGAGATGGGAGAAGTTCCAACTTTTGGTCTCCAAGTTCCAAAACTCGTTCTAAGCTCAAAGATCTTTAAAACCAAAGTTATAAACTTGTAAAGATCATGGAAAAAGGAAGGAAAAACTCAAGATTGGGGAAGGATGGCGGAATGCTCACCTTGGCCGAATGGGGAGAAAAAGCTCGCCCATTTTCGGCTAAGGGACCCTTTTATAGGTGGCTGGCCAGGCCACGTTCGGGGGCCGAATGTGCCTCCGCATCCATGCAATGTTCGGCGGCCGAACTTGACTTTCGGCGGCCGAACCTGAACTTCCCTAACTCCTGCTTTCGGGGGCCTAACGTGCCTCCAAAACGCATGCATGTTCGGCGGCCGAACTTGACTTTCGGCGGCCGAACCTGGGTTTTCCTCCAAAGACTTTTCATGCAAAACTCGTTTAGTTTCATACTTTAAAACCATTAAAATCATGAAAACATTTTATAAAACATGATTCTACCCTTCTAGGGGTCTCCGACATCCGAGATTCCACCGGACGGTAGGAATTTCGACACCGGAGTCTAGCCGGGTATTACATTCTCCCCCCCTTAAGAACATTCATCCCCGAATGTTCCTCAACTAACACATGCATAGCATACATCATAACATACATATAACACAAAGAGATCTAACCTTAAAAGAGATGGGGATATTGCTGGAGCATGGACTCCCGTGTCTCCCAAGTGCATTCTTCCAAGTTGTGGTGGTTCCACAGGACTTTCACCATCGGGATTTCCTTGTTTCTTAACTTTCTGATCTGGGTGTCTATGATCCGCACTGGCTGTTCAACATAGGTGAGATCCTCTTGGACCTCTACATCAGGCTCACTAAGAACCTTGCTCGGATCTGACACAAACTTCCTCAACATTGAAACATGGAAAACCGGATGGATTCTCTCCATCGAAACAGGTAAATCTAGCTTGTACGACACATTCCCAATCTTTTGCAAGATTTCAAAGGGTCCGATGTATCGTGGGGCTAGTTTACCTTTCTTCCCGAAGCGAACCACTCCCTTCATTGGAGACACCTTAAGCAATACCAGATCCCCCTCCTGAAACTCTAACTGTCTCCTGCGGACGTCTGCATAGCTCTTCTGTCTGCTTGCAGCAGTCTTGATTCTTTCTCTGATTATGGGTACCACCCTGCTGGTGATCTCTACTAACTCAGGCCCTGCCAAGGCCTTTTCTCCAACTTCCTCCCAGCAAACAGGTGATCTGCACTTCCTTCCATACAAAGCTTCATATGGAGCCATCCCGATGCTAGCATGATGGCTGTTGTTGTAGGCAAACTCCACCAAAGGTAGATGTTGCCCCCAAGAACCGCCAAAGTCCAGCACACACATTCTAAGCATATCCTCGATAGTCTGGATGGTCCTTTCGGACTGTCCGTCCGTCTGGGGGTGGAAGGCAGTACTGAAGTCCAACCTAGTACCCATGGCATTCTGCAGACTCCGCCAAAACCTGGAGGTGAACTGGGGCCCTCTATCTGACACTATCGAAACAGGAACCCCATGCAGCCTGACGATCTCATCCACATACACCTGCGCCAACTTGTCCACAGAGTAGCCACTCCTGACAGGAATGAAGTGAGCAGATTTGGTGAGTCTGTCCACAATCACCCATATGGAGTCCACTCTGTTGAGCGCTGCCGGTAACCCCACTACGAAGTCCATAGCTATATTTTCCCATTTCCATTCTGGAATAGGTAGCGGGTTAAGCATTCCAGCCGGCTTCTGATGTTCCAGCTTCACCCTCTGACATACTTCGCAGGCTGACACAAACTGTGCCACTTCTTTCTTCATCGCTGGCCACCAATAAACCTTCTTCAAATCTTGATACATCTTGGTGGCTCCGGGGTGAATGCTGTATCTTGCATTATGAGCCTCTCTCATAATGTCTCCTTTTAGCCCAATGTCATCTGGTACACATAGTCTGCTCCCATAGCGGAGGATCCCCTTACTGTCGAATCTGTACTCACTATCATTGCCTGACTGAACAGTCCTGGCAATCTTCACTAACTCCGGGTCCTCATGCTGTTTCTGAGCCACCTGCTCCAGAAACACGGGTGCTACTCTCATCTGGGCCACTAAGGCACCTGTACCGGACAACTCCAACTGTAGACCTTCCTCAATTAGCTTGTAGAACTCCTTCACCACTGGTCTCCTCTCTGCCGTGATGTGGGATAGACTACCGAGTGATTTCCGGCTCAAGGCGTCTGCCACAACATTCGCCTTACCCGGATGGTACTGAATCTTGCAATCATAGTCACTCAGCAGCTCTACCCATCTCCTCTGCCTCAAATTCAGATCCCTCTGACTCAAGATGTACTGCAGGCTCTTATGATCTGTAAAGATCTCACATTTTACCCCATAGAGGTAATGCCTCCACATCTTGAGTGCAAAGATTACTGCTGCCATCTCAAGGTCATGTGTGGGGTAATTCAACTCATGCTTCTTTAGCTGCCTAGAAGCATAAGCAATTACCTTCTCATTCTGCATAAGCACACAACCCAGTCCCACACGGGACGCATCACAAAAGACTGTAAAGTCCTCTACACTAGATGGCAGAGCTAACACTGGTGCTGAAGTCAACCTCTTCTTGAGCTCTTCAAAACTCTCTTCGCACTGGTCGGTCCACAGAAACTTCTGATTCTTCCTGGTCAGTCTGGTCAGAGGAGCTGCTATCTTCGAGAAGTCCTGAACGAACCTCCTGTAGTAACCTGCCAAACCCAAGAAACTTCTAATCTCTGTCACTGAAGTGGGTCTAGGCCAGTTAGCCACAGTTTCTGTCTTCTTGGGATCTACCTCAATACCATTCTCTGACACTACATGCCCCAAGAATGAAATGCTCCTCAGCCAGAACTCACATTTAGAGAACTTGGCATACAAGCCGTGTTCCCTCAAAGTCTGCAAGACCAACCGCAGATGATGGGCATGCTCCTCTGCATTCCTGGAATACACTAAGATATCATCTATGAAGACAATAACAAAGTGATCCAGGTACTGGCTAAACACTCTGTTCATGAGATCCATGAATGCTGCAGGGGCGTTAGTTAACCCGAACGGCATTACAAGGAACTCAAAATGCCCATATCTGGTCCTGAAAGCTGTCTTTGGCACATCTTCTTCTCTTATCCTTAGCTGATGGTACCCCGATCTCAAATCTATTTTGGAGAAACAACCCGCTCCTGCTAGCTGGTCGAATAGATCATCGATCCTAGGCAATGGGTACCTATTCTTGGTAGTGACTTTGTTCAACTGCCTGTAGTCGATACAAAGTCTAAGGGATCCATCCTTCTTCCTTACAAACAAGACCGGAGCACCCCAAGGTGAGGTACTCTGTCGGATGAAACCCTTTTCTACCAGCTCTTGCAATTGCTCTTTCAACTCCTTCAACTCGGCTGGAGCCATCCTGTAGGGAGGGATAGAGATCGGTCTAGTGCCAGGCACCAACTCTATCTCGAACTCTATCTCCCTAGCAGGTGGTAAACCTGGAAGCTCATCAGGAAAGACATCCTGAAACTCTCTGACAACTGGCACCGAGGCCGGCTCCCTGACCTGACTGTCTAGCTCTCTCACATGAGCTAAGTACCCCTGACATCCCTTCCTAAGCAACCTACGAGCCTGAAGAGCTGATATCAGACCTCTAGGTGTGCTCCTCTTGTCTCCTCTGAAGACGACCTCTGACCCGTTCTGATCTCTGAACCTGACTACCTTGTCCCTGCAGTCCAAGGTAGCACCATGGGTAGATAGCCAATCCATCCCTAGAATGACGTCAAAGTCTGTCAAATCTAGAACCACAAGGTCGGCGGAGAGGCATCTTCCCTCAATAAAAACTGGACTGTACTGGCAGACTGACACTGCCACTGACGGGTCACACTTGGGTCCACTGACCCATAGGGGACACTCTAACCCAGAGACTATCAGACCCAACCTCTCAACGGCTCTCGGAGCAATAAATGAATGAGATGCACCCGGGTCCATTAATGCATACACATCAGAACACCCAATGACGAGATTACCTGACACCACGGTGTTGGATGTGTTAGCCTCCTGCTGAGTCATGGTGAAGATCCTGGCTGGAGCTGATGGACCTTCACCTCGGGAACCAGAAGAAGAGGCTGCCCCTCTCCCTCTACCTCTGCCACTGCCCTGAGTTGTGGCTGGAACTGCTGGCTGTGCCACACTACCAGAAGCTGTCTGCTGGAGCTGGCCCATAAAAGGCGCTCTAGGACAATCCCGAGCTATGTGTCCCTCCTGTCCACATCTGAAACATGTATTAGTCCCAGCTCGACACACTCCCCTGTGCGGTCTTCCACATCTCTGGCATTCTGTACCATCTGAGCCTGAGCTCGAGCCACCGCCGAATCCCAGACCGGATTTCAACTTGTTCCAAAACTTATTCTTCTTCGGCTTCTTGGTGGTACCATCCCACCTCTTCTTACCTGAGCTCTGAGAAGAGAAACCTGGTCCTCCTCTGCTTGGGGTCTTAACCCCTGAAGACTGGGTCACTGACTGCTTCACTGACCCCTCAACTATAGCACTTGCCTCCATTCTTCGAGCCATATCCACCACAGTGTGGAAACTTTCTCTCTCAGCTGACTGAACCAACGAGGAGTACCTGGAATGCAGCTTCATAACATATTTCTTGGCCTTCTTCGTATCTGAATCTAGAGCTTGCCCTGAAAAAGGCAATAGCTCCAAAAATTTATCCGTGAACTCCTCTACACTCATGTGCTCTGACTGTCTCAGTTGCTCAAACTCAATCATTTTCAGTTCTCTAGAACTGTCTGGAAAAGCCCATCCAGCGAACTCATTCGCAAATTCTTCCCATGTCATACCGTCTAGTCTCGGGTCCACATAACACTTGAACCATTCCCGTGCCTTCTTGCACTTTAAAGTGAACCCTGCCATCTGAATGGCCCTGCTGTCACTTGCCCCTAGCTCATCAGTTATTGTCTTTACTACTCTCAGATACTCAAAGGGGTCATCCCCTGACTTGTATTTGGGAGCATCTAGCTTAAGGTAGTCTGTCATCTTTACCTTGCTCCCATCGACTGAGCTAGGTCTAGGAGGTTGAGTAACTGGGGCTGCTGGTTCTGTAGGTGGTGGAGGTGGAGGTGCAGCATTCCCCGAGGTGGGGTTTGCCGGATTTGGATAGAAGGGTGAGGGTGGATAAGCTGGGTACTGTGTATAGGGTGGATAGAAAGGTGGATAGGGCATGTAGGTAGGGTAGGGGTTAAAGCTGGAATAATCCGATGTACCTCCCATCGGATACCCTGAACCCTGTGGGAAGGGTGGA
Organism: Manihot esculenta; assembly: GCF_001659605.2. NCBI lineage: Eukaryota > Viridiplantae > Streptophyta > Magnoliopsida > Malpighiales > Euphorbiaceae > Manihot > Manihot esculenta. Next base: position 30,291,402 of record NC_035169.2, read on the forward strand.
TAATGGGGTGGAAAACCATACCCCGAGGCCTGAACGCCTCCCTGTGACTCCCCTGTCCCTTCTTCCTGCATGCTCACATCCAGGTTCCCATCCCTCCTCTGATCCTCTTCCATGACCTCCCTCACATCTGAAGAACTTCCACCTCCATCAGTCCCCCTTCTGCTAGCATCAAAAGACCTTCTGGGGTCCCTTGACACTCTCTCTCTGTTGGCTCTACAAGACATTGCCCTAGGCAATGTAGGAGGACGGGCACTCGTGCCCTCATCCTCAGGTGGCACTCCAGTCAATCGTGCAGATCGACGAGTTCCTCTCATCCTGTTTTCTGAAAAACAGTGCACATCAAGAAAGCATTAGCATCATACGGTTCATGTGGGCACACATGAACCCTCATCACATAAGCATATCATAGCATATCATATCATTAATGCACATGTATATAATCATGGCATTTCACATCATCATGTAAGACAGGACTCAACATCCTATCCTAGTGGACATGACTTTCCTATTGTGCTTGACCTTCTATAACATCTATGAGCCCAACACTCTAGGTCCGACCATATGAACCTAGGGCTCTGATACCACTCTGTAACGCCCCGGAAATCCGGACCGCTACCGGCGCTAGGATCCGGGTCGACTTAAGGCCGCCGGGACCCGTAGCAAGCCTGACATATATCCTGTAAACCTGTATAATCCCATACATGATCAACAACATGCATAAAATTTAAAACTTTTCCTCATACATACTGTCATCAACTAACTCAACTTGTGCATACTCTGATCATATACATAACATAGTCCCTCTGTGGGATCTCATCAAGCCTCAAAGGCAAAACATCCTGTGTTGAGTTAGTTTACATAAACATCATAACATAAGATCATGTATATACAAAAGGGATTAACAATATATTATGGTCAAGCACAACTCTATCCTCAATAACCTTATTACATAACATCCTGAACATTTTTACATTTTATCATAATACATTTGTCATGTCCACAAACTAACTATTACATACATATGACTTTTTCTTCTTGCCTTCTCTATCTATCCCGTACCTGCAAACCTGGGGGTTAGGGGAGAGGGGTGAGCTACACAGCCCAGTGAGTAGAACTATAAAAAGAATATTTAAAACATGCTATCATGAAATGCGTCACTGCACATATTAATCACACCACGGATGGACTGATTCAAAAATCCCTCAACTCCATGCCCGGCCCTATTATGGGCACCACAGGACTTCGTACTCGGAGTTATTGCCCGGCCCTATTATGGGCACCACAGGTCTTCGTATTGCCCGGCCCTATTATGGGCACCACAGGACTTCGTATATAGAAGGCTAATGAATCATCCTAATGTCCATCCACTATCATCTATCACAACAATACAATGCGGCATAGTCGTGAATTCTAATGCAAACAACCTATAATATGATCATGATGCATGAAGCATGATAAAAGTATTTCATTTCTTAATTTAAAAAGGTTAAGTTTAGTTCCACTCACCTCTGGCTGACTCTGACAAACTCTGCAGCAGCTGGCTCACTGCTGGGGTCCTTGGTTCCTCGGGTCCGAACCTACACAGGTGGACTCCAATGAGGGACCAAACTTACGTAAACATAACTCTAATATATCCCCCAAAAACCCCCTAAAACATCATGAAAATATCACAGAAAATATGCATGAAATGGCTGAACAGGGCACTTTCGGCGGCACCTTCGGCGGCCGAAAGTCCTGGACAGAGACGAAACTCAGCTAGGTTCGGCGGCACCTTCGGCGGCCGAAAGTGCCAGACAGAGACGAAAGTCTCCTTTCGGGGGCAACTTCGGCAGCCGAAAGGCCTGCCTCCCCAGCCATGTTCGGCGGCCGAAAGTACCTTCGGCTGCCGAACCTGGTTTCTGCCAAAGGGCAGAAACTTGGCTCCCTTTGCACATTTCGCCTCCAAACCTTCCAATCATGCATATACCTCAGTTAAATCATGCATACAAGTTCCTAGGGGCCTCAAAACATCAAATACCCCAACTACAACACTTCAAACATACTCAAACAACACACATTGTTCAAAAAGTCATCAAAAACCCATAGGTTCAACATATACCCTAACATGCATTCTACCCCTTAAAACTTCATAAAACTTGTTTAAATCATACATTGAGCTTAAGATCGGCTCTTACCTCTTGAAGATCGAGGGTTGAGGAGATCTAAACTTGGAGATGGGAGAAGTTCCAACTTTTGGTCTCCAAGTTCCAAAACTCGTTCTAAGCTCAAAGATCTTCAAAACCAAAGTTATAAACTTGTAAAGATCATGGAAAAAGGAAGGAAAAACTCAAGATTGGGGAAGGATGGCGGAATGCTCACCTTGGCCGAATGGGGAGAAAAAGCTCGCCCATTTTCGGCTAAGGGACCCTTTTATAGGTGGCTGGCCAGGCCACGTTCGGGGGCCGAATGTGCCTCCGCATCCATGCAATGTTCGGCGGCCGAACTTGACTTTCGGCGGCCGAACCTGAACTTCCCTAACTCCTGCTTTCGGGGGCCTAATGTGCCTCCAAAACGCATGCATGTTCGGCGGCCGAACTTGACTTTCGGCGGCCGAACCTGGGTTTTCCTCCAAAGACTTTTCATGCAAAACTCGTTTAGTTTCATACTTTAAAACCATTAAAATCATGAAAACATTTTATAAAACATGATTCTACCCTTCTAGGGGTCTCCGACATCCGAGATTCCACCGGACGGTAGGAATTTCGACACCGGAGTCTAGCCGGGTGTTACAATGTGTGTGTTATGTTTGATGCCATGTTGTGTGCTAGTTGAGGTACATTCGGGGACGAATGTTCTTAAGGGGGGGAGAATGTAATACCCGGCTAGACTCCGGTATCGGAATTCCTACCGTCCGGTGGAATCTCGGATGTCGGAAGTCTCTAGTAGGGTAGAAACATGTTTTCATAAAATGTTTTGAAGTATTTCATGGTTTTAAGTATGAAAATTTAATGAGTTTTTGCATGAAAAGTCTTTGGAGGAAAAACTCAGGTTCGGCCGCCGAACCTCAAGTTCGGCCGCCGAACATGGCATGCATGCGGAGGCACGTTCGGCCCCCGAACGTGGCCTGGCCAGCCACTATAAAAGGGTCCCTTAGCCGAAAATGGGCGAGCTTTTTCCCCATTTCCGGCCAAGGTGAGCTCTCCGCCGCCCCCTCACCGATCTTGAGTTCTTTCCCTCCCATCTTACTCGATTTTCATGAGTTTTTACTTGGTTTTGAAGATTTTCAAGCTTTGAGCAAAGTTTTGGAGCTATGAGGTTCAAGAACCCAAAATCTCCCACCTCCGAGTTTAGGACGTCTCTCTCTCGATCTTCAAGAGGTAAGAGCCGATCTTAAGCTCATTTTATGTTTAAAGTAAGTTTTATGCAAGATCTATGGGGTAGAATGCATGTTTAGCTCATAGTTAGGTTTTTTAGTTAATGATGTGTTTTGAACAATGTATGTTGGATTGTGTTGTTGTTGTGTGTTGTAGTTGGGGTTTAAGTTAGTTTGAGGCCCCTAGGAACCATTGTATGTATATTTGCATGATTTGGATGAGTTAAATGCATGTTGGAAGAGTTAGGAGGCAAATGTGCATAAAGGAGCCAAGTTTCTGCCCTTTGGCAGAAACCAGGTTCGGCAGCCGAAGGCACTTTCGGCCGCCAAACATGGCTGGGGAGGCAGGCCTTTCGGCTGCCGAAGTTGCCCCCGAAAGGAGACTTTCGTCTCTGTCTGGGACTTTCGGCCGCCGAAGGTGCCGCTGAACCTGTCTGACTTTCGGCTCTGGAGGGACTTTCGGCCGCCGAACCTGCCGCCGAAAGTGCCCTGTTCAGCCATTTCTTGCATGTTTTTCTATGATTGTTTCATGATGTTTTGGGGGGTTTTTGGGGAGTATATTAGAGTTATGTTTATGTATGTTTGGTCCCTCATTGGAGTCCACCTGTGTAGGTTCGGACCCGAGGAACCGAGGACCCCAGCAGTGAGCCAGCTGCTACAGAGTTTATCAGAGCTAGCCAGAAGTGAGTGGAATAAACCTTAAGTTTTAAAATAAATGAAATATGAATTTTGAGCATGATCCATGCATCATGAATGCCATGAGATATAGTAGGTTGTTTGCATTAGTATTCACGAATATGTTGCATTGCATTTATGATGTTGATGTGGATTGGTTATTGGATGATCCTTTAGTCCTCATATGGCATGATGATGTTATGGCATGATGATGTTACGGCATGATATGGTATGGAAGTCCAGGTTGTACCCATTCTACGTCCCTGGCACGATGTAAGAGAAAGTCCAGGTTGTACCCATTCTACGTCCCTGGCACATTGGTATGTTATGATATGTTATGATAAGGGAAAGACCGGTTGTACCCATTCTACGTCCCGGCACAGTTGGACTATGTAGAGGACTATTGGTGACAATACCATCCGAGATGTGATTAGCTGTGATGTGTTGCATTTCATAATGGCATGAAATTTTAATATATGATTTCACTATTCTGCTCACTGGGTTTTGTAGCTCACCCCTCTCCCCTAACCCCAGATGTGCAGGTACAGGGTAGACCAGGAGATTAGTCAGAGTTTTGAAGTATGTTTATGTAATAGTTAGATTGTGGACATGACAATTGTACTATGATGTAATGTAAGAGATTGCAGTATGTTATGTAATGAGGTATATTGAGGTTATAGATGTGCTTGACCCTATGAGTATTGTTATCCCTTTTGATACATGATCTATAGTTATGTTTTATAATGTTTATGAAAGCCAACTCATCTCATGATGTATTGCCCATTGGGCCATTGATGAGATCCCACAGAGGGATCATGATTATGTTTATGACTATGCACAGTATATGTTCAGGTTGAGTTGGATATTTGAAAGGAAGGTTTTAAATTTTTTTGTGTATTTTCTTGATCATGTATGGGATTTAACAGGTTTTCAGGAAGTATGTTTGGCTTGCTACGGGTCCCGGCGGCCTTAAGTCGACCCGGATCCTAGCGCCGGTAGCGGTCCGATTTTCGGGTCGTTACAGAATGGTATCAGAGCCCTAGGTTCATAGGATCGGACCTAGAGTGTCGGGCTCATAGATGTTCTAGAAGGTCAAGCACAATAGGAAGATCATGTCCACTAGGATAGGATGTGGAGTCCTGTCTTGTTGCTGATGTGAAATGCCATGATTATATACATGTGCATTGATGCTATGATATGAATGTGATGAGGGTTCATGTGTGCCCACATGAACCATATGATGCTAATGTTTGTATGATGTGTACTGTTTTTCAGAAAACAGGATGAGAGGAACTCGTCGATCTGCACGATTGACTGGAGTGCCACCTGAGGATGAGGGCACGAGCGCCCGTCCTCCTACATTGCCTAGGGCAATGTCTTGTAGAGCCAACAGAGAAAGAGTGTCAAGGGACCCTAGAAGGTCTTTTGATGCTAGCAGAAGGGGGACTGATAGAGGAGGAAATTCTTCCGATGTGAGGGAGGTTATGGAAGAGGATCAGAGGAGGGATGGGAACCTGGATGTGAGCATGGAGGAAGAAGGGACAGGGGAGTCTCAGGGAGGCGTTCAGGCCTCGGGGTATGGTTTTCCACCCCATTATCCACCCTTCCCACAGGGTTCAGGGTATCCGATGGGAGGTACATCGGATTACTCCAGTTTTAACCCCTACCCTACCTACATGCCTTATCCACCTTTCTATCCACCTTATACACAGTACCCAGCTTATCCACCCTCACCCTTCTATCCAAACCCGGCAAACCCCACCTCGGGGAATGCTGCACCTCCACCTCCACCACCTACAGGACCAGCAGCCCCAGTTACTCAACCTCCTAGACCTAGCTCAGCTGATGGGAGCAAGGTAAAGATGACAGATTACCTCAAGCTAGATGCTCCCAAATACAAGTCAGGGGATGACCCCTTTGAGTATCTGAGAGTGGTGAAGACAATAACTGATGAGCTAGGGGCAAGTGACAGCAGGGCCATTCAGATGGCAGGGTTCACTTTAAAGTGCAAGAAGGCACGGGAATGGTTCAAGTGTTATGTGGACCCGAGACTAGACGGTATGACATGGGAAGAATTTGCGAATGAGTTCGCTGGATGGGCTTTTCCAGACAGTTCCAGAGAACTGAAGATGATTGAGTTTGAGCAACTGAGGCAGTCAGAGCACATGGGTGTAGAGGAGTTCACGGATAAATTCTTAGAGCTATTGCCTTTTTCAGGGCAAGCTCTAGATACAGATACGAAGAAAGCCAAGAGGTATGTTATGAAGCTGCATTCCAGGTACTCCTCGTTGATTCAGTCAGCTGAGAGAGAAAGTTTCCACACTGTGGTGGATATGGCTCGAAAGATGGAGGCAAGTGCTATAGTTGAGGGGTTAGTGAAGCAGTCAGTGACCCAGTCTTCAGGGGTTAAGACCCCAGGCAGAGGAGGACCAGGTTTCTCTTCTCAGAGCTCAGGTAAGAAGAGGTGGGATAACACCACCAGGAAGCCGAAGAAGAATAAGTTTTGGAACAAGTTGAAATCCGGTCTGGGATTTGGCGGTGGCTCGAGCTCAGGCTCAGATGGTACAGAATGCCAGAGATGTGGAAGACCGCACAGGGGAGTGTGTCGAGCTGGGACTAATACATGTTTCAGATGTGGACAGGAGGGACACATAGCTCGGGAGTGTCCTAGAGCGCCTTTTATGGGCCAGCCCCAGCAGACAGCTTCTGGTAGTGTGGCACAGCCAGCAGTTCCAGCCACAACTCAGGGCAGTGGCAGAGGTAGAGGGAGAGGGGTAGCCTCTTCTTCTGGTTCCCGAGGTGAAGGTCCATCAGCTCCAGCCAGGATCTTCACCATGACTCAGCAGGAGGCTAACACATCCAACACCGTGGTGTCAGGTAATCTCGTCATTGGGTGTTCTGATGTGTATGCATTAATGGACCCGGGTGCATCTCATTCATTTATTGCTCCGAGAGCCGTTGAGAGGTTGGGTCTGATAGTCTCTGGGTTAGAGTGTCCCCTATGGGTCAGTGGACCCAAGTGTGACCCGTCAGTGGCAGTGTCAGTCTGCCAGTATAGTCCAGTTTTTGTTGAGGGAAGGTGCCTCTCCGCCGACCTTGTGGTTCTAGATTTGACAGACTTTGACGTCATTCTAGGGATGGATTGGTTATCTACCCATGGTGCTACCTTGGACTGCAGGGACAAGGTAGTCAAGTTCAGAGATCAGGACGGGTCAGTGGTCGTCTTCAGAGGAGACAAAAGGGGTACACCTAGAGGTCTGATATCAGCTCTTCAGGCTCGTAGGTTGCTTAGGAAGGGAGGTCAGGGGTACTTAGCTCATGTGAGAGAGTTTGACAGTCAGGTCAGGGAGCCGGCCTCGGTGCCAGTTGTCAGAGAGTTTCAGGATGTTTTTCCGGATGAGCTTCCAGGTTTACCACCTGCTAGGGAGATAGAGTTCGAGATAGAGTTAGTGCCTGGAACTAGACCGATCTCTATCCCTCCCTACAGGATGGCCCCAGCCGAGTTGAAGGAATTGAAGGAGCAGTTGTAAGAGCTGGTAGAGAAGGGCTTCATCCGACAGAGTACCTCACCTTGGGGTGCTCCGGTCTTGTTTGTGAGAAAGAAGGATGGATCCCTTAGACTTTGTATCGACTACAGGCAGTTGAACAAAGTCACTACCAAGAATAGGTACCCTTTGCCAAGGATCGATGATCTATTCGACCAGCTAGCAGGAGCGGGTTGTTTCTCCAAAATAGATCTAAGATCGGGGTACCATCAGCTAAGGATAAGAGAAGAAGATGTGCCAAAGACAGCTTTCAGGACCAGATATGGGCATTTTGAGTTCCTTGTAATGCCGTTTGGGTTGACCAACGCCCCTGCAGCATTCATGGACCTCATGAACAGAGTATTCAGCCAATACCTGGATCACTTCGTTATTGTCTTCATAGATGATATCTTGGTGTATTCCAGGAATGCAGAGGAGCATGCCCATCATCTGCGGTTGGTCTTGCAGACTTTGAGGGAACATGGCTTGTATGCCAAGTTCTCTAAATGTGAGTTCTGGCTGAGGAGCATTTCGTTCTTGGGGCATGTAGTGTCAGAGAATGGGATTGAGGTGGACCCCAAGAAGACAGAAACTGTGGCTAACTGGCCGAGACCCACTTCAGTGACAGAGATTAGAAGTTTCTTGGGTTTGGCAGGTTACTACAGGAGGTTCGTTCAGGACTTCTCAAAGATAGCAGCTCCTCTGACCAGGTTAACCAGGAAGAATCAGAAATTTCTGTGGACCGACCATTGCGAAGAGAGTTTTGAAGAGCTTAAGAAGAGGTTGACTTCAGCACCAGTTTTAGCTCTGCCATCTGGTGATGAAGACTTTACAGTCTTTTGTGATGCGTCCCGTGTGGGACTGGGTTGTGTACTGATGCAGAATGAGAGGGTGATTGCTTATGCTTCTAGGCAGCTGAAGAAGCATGAGTTGAATTACCCCACACACGACCTGGAGATGGCAGCAGTAATATTTGCACTCAAGATGTGGAGGCACTACCTCTATGGGGTTAAATGTGAGATCTTCACAGATCATAAAAGCCTGCAGTACATCCTGAGTCAAAGAGATTTGAACTTGAGACAGAGGAGATGGGTGGAGCTGCTGAGTGACTATGATTGCAAGATTCAGTACCATCCGGGTAAGGCGAATGTCGTGGCAGACGCCTTAAGCCGGAAATCACTCGGTAGCTTATCCCACATATCGGTAGAGAGGAGGCCAGTGTTAAAGGAGCTCTACAAGCTCATTGAGGAAGGTCTACAGATGGAGTTATCTGGTACAGGTGCCTTGGTGGCCCAGATGAGAGTGGCACCCGTGTTTCTGGAGCAGGTGGCTCAGAAACAGCATGAGGACCCGGAGTTAGTGAAGATTGCCAGGACTGTTCAGTCAGGCAATGATAGTGAGTTCAGATTCGACAGCAAGGGGATCCTCCGCTATGGGAGCAGACTATGTGTACCAGATGACATAGGGCTAAAAGGAGACATTATGAGGGAGGCTCATAATGCAAGATACAGCATTCACCCCGGAGCTACCAAGATGTATCAAGATTTGAAGAAGGTTTATTGGTGGCCAGCTATGAAGAAAGAAGTGGCACAGTTTGTGTCAGCCTGCGAAGTGTGTCAGAGGGTGAAGCTGGAACATCAGAAGCCGGCTGGAATGCTTAACCCGCTACCTATTCCAGAATGGAAATGGGAAAACATAGCTATGGACTTCGTAGTGGGGTTACCGGCAGCGTCCAACAGAGTGGACTCCATATGGGTGATTGTGGACAGACTCACCAAATCTGCTCACTTCATTCCTGTCAGGAGTGGCTACTCTGTGGACAAGTTGGCGCAGGTATATGTGGATGAGATCGTCAGACTGCATGGGGTTCCTGTTTCGATGGTGTCAGATAGAGGGCCCCAGTTCACCTCCAGGTTTTGGCGGAGTCTGCAGAATGCCATGGGTACTAGGTTGGATTTCAGTACTGCCTTCCACCCACAGACGGACGGACAGTCAGAAAGGACCATCCAGACCATAGAGGATATGCTCAGAATGTGTGTGCTGGACTTTGGCGGTTCTTGGAGGCAGCATCTACCTTTGGTGGAGTTTGCCTACAATAACAGCCATCATGCTAGCATCGGGATGGCTCCATATGAAGCTTTATATGGAAGGAAGTGCAGATCACCTGTTTGCTGGGAAGAGGTTGGAGAAAAGGCTTTGGCAAGGCCTGAGCTAGTAGAGATTACCAGCAGGGTGGTACCCATAATCAGAGAAAGAATCAAGACTACTGCAAGCAGACAGAAGAGTTATGCAGACGTCCGCAGAAGATAGTTAGAGTTTCAGGAGGGGGATCTGGTATTGCTCAAGGTGTCTCTAATGAAAGGAGTGGTTCGCTTCGGGAAGAAAGGTAAACTAGCCCCACGATACATCGGACCCTTTGAAATCTTGCAAAGGATTGGGAATGTGTCGTACAAGCTAGATTTACCTGCTTCAATGGAAAGAATCCATCCGGTTTTCCATGTTTCAATGTTGAGGAAGTTTGTGTCAGATCCGAGCAAGGTTCTTAGTGAGCCTGATGTGGAGGTCCAAGAGGATCTCACCTATGTTGAGCAGCCAGTGCGGATCATTGACACCCAGATCAGGAAGCTTAGAAACAAGGAAATCCCGATGGTGAAAGTCCTGTGGAACCACCACAATTTGGAGGAATGCACTTGGGAGACACGGGAGTCTATGCTCCAGCAGTACCCTCATCTCTTTTAAGGTTAGATCTCTAGGTGTTTATGTGCTATGTGTGTGTTATGTTTGATGCCATGTTGTGTGCTAGTTGAGGTACATTCGGGGACGAATGTTCTTAAGGGGGGGAGAATGTAATACCCGGCTAGACTCCGGTATCGAAATTCCTACCGTCCGGTGGAATCTCGGATGTCGGAAGTCTCTAGTAGGGTAGAAACATGTTTTCATAAAATGTTTTGAAGTATTTCATGGTTTTAAGTATGAAAATTTAATGAGTTTTTGCATGAAAAGTCTTTGGAGGAAAAACTCAGGTTCGGCCGCCGAACCTCAAGTTCGGCCGCCGAACATGCATGCCTTCGGGAGCGCCTTTAGGCCCCCAAAAGCACAAGTGAGGGAAGTTCAGGTTCGGCCGCCGAACCTCAAGTTCGGCCGCCGAACATGGCATGCATGCGGAGGCACGTTCGGCCCCCGAACGTGGCCTGGCCAGCCACTATAAAAGGGTCCCTTAGCCGAAAATGGGCGAGCTTTTTCCCCATTTCCGGCCAAGGTGAGCTCTCCGCCGCCCCCTCACCGATCTTGAGTTCTTTCCCTCCCATCTTACTCGATTTTCATGAGTTTTTACTTAGTTTTGAAGATTTTTAAGCTTTGAGCAAAGTTTTGGAGCTTTGAGGTTCAAGAACCCAAAATCTCCCACCTCCGAGTTTAGGACGTCTCTCTCTCGATCTTCAAGAGGTAAGAGCCGATCTTAAGCTCATTTTATGTTTAAAGTAAGTTTTATGCAAGATCTATGGGGTAGAATGCATGTTTAGCTCATAGTTAGGTTTTTGAGTTAATGATGTGTTTTGAACAATGTATGTTGGATTGTGTTGTTGTTGTGTGTTGTAGTTGGGGTTTAAGTTAGTTTGAGGCCCCTAGGAACCATTGTATGTATATTTGCATGATTTGGATGAGTTAAATGCATGTTGGAAGAGTTAGGAGGCAAATGTGCATAAAGGAGCCAAGTTTCTGCCCTTTGGCAGAAACCAGGTTCGGCAGCCGAAGGCACTTTCGGCCGCCGAACATGGCTGGGGAGGCAGGCCTTTCGGCTGCCGAAGTTGCCCCCGAAAGGAGACTTTCGTCTCTGTCTGGGACTTTCGGCCGCCGAAGGTGCCGCCGAACCTACCTGACTTTCGGCTCTGGAGGGACTTTCGGCCGCCAAACCTGCCGCCGAAAGTGCCCTGTTCAGCCATTTCTTGCATGTTTTTCTATGATTGTTTCATGATGTTTTGGGGGGTTTTTGGGGAGTATATTAGAGTTATGTTTATGTATGTTTGGTCCCTCATTGGAGTCCACCTGTGTAGGTTCGGACCCGAGAAACCGAGGACCCCAGCAGTGAGCCAGCTGCTACAGAGTTTATCAGAGCTAGCCAGAAGTGAGTGGAATAAACCTTAAGTTTTAAAATAAATGAAATATGAATTTTGAGCATGATCCATGCATCATGAATGCCATGAGATATAGTAGGTTGTTTGCATTAGTATTCACGAATATGTTGCATTGCATTTATGACGTTGATGTGGATTGGTTATTGGATGATCCTTTAGTCCTCATATGGCATGATGATGTTACGGCATGATATGGTATGGAAGTCCAGGTTGTACCCATTCTACGTCCCTGGCACATTGGTATATTATGATATGTTATGATAAGGGAAAGACCGGTTGTACCCATTCTACGTCCCGGCACAGTTGGACTATGTAGAGGACTATTGGTGACAATACCATCCGAGATGTGATTAGCTGTGATGTGTTGCATTTCATAATGGCATGAAATTTTAATATATGATTTCACTATTCTGCTCACTGGGCTTTGTAGCTCACCCCTCTCCCCTAGCCCCAGATTTGCAGGTACAGGGTAGACCAGGAGATTAGTCAGAGTTTTGAAGTATGTTTATGTAATAGTTAGATTGTGGACATGACAATTGTACTACGATGTAATGTAAGAGATTACAGTATGTTATGTAATGAGGTATATTGAGGTATTAGATGTGCTTGACCCTATGAGTATTGTTATCCCTTTTGATACATGATCTATAGTTATGTTTTATAATGTTTATGAAAGCCAACTCATCTCATGATGTATTGCCCATTGGGGCATTGATGAGATCCCACAGAGGGATCATGATTATGTTTATGACTATGCACAGTATATGTTCAGGTTGAGTTGGATATTTGAAAGGAGGGTTTTAAATTTTTTTATATATTTTCTTGATCATGTATGGGATTAAACAGGTTTCCAGGAAGTATGTTTGGCTTGCTACGGGTCCCGGCGGCCTTAAGTCGACCCGGATCCTAGCGCCGGTAGCGGTCCGATTTTCGGGTCGTTACACATATCAACTACTCCCAACTAGCATATACACCTATATATGCACAAAGGGGTCTAAAACGAACCTATAACCCCAAACAAACATAGCACATAACACTCAAACATGCTTGAACACCAAAGATTACCAAAAACCTCACCTAAACCTAAACATGCATACTACCCACACAACCTTCATAAAACCTTCAAAAATCATCAAAGAAGCTCAGGATCTTCACTTACCTCTTAATCCCTAGAACTGTTAGGGAAAGCCCACCCAGCAAATTCGTTGGCGAACTCTTCCCATGTCATACTGTCTATTCTGGGGTCCACATAGTTCTTGAACCATTCTCTGGCTTTCTTACATTTCAACGTGAACCCTGCCATCTCAATGGCCCTGCTCTCATCTGCTCCCAACTCACTTGTTATCATTCTAACTGCACTGAGATACTCAAAGGGATCATCTCCCGTATTGAACTTAGGAGCATCCAACTTTAAGTACTCAGTCATCTTCACCTTACTTCCCCCTGAAGAACTAGGTTGTGCTTCAACAACAGGGGCTACTGGTTCAGGTGGTGGTGGTGGAGGTACTGTTTCTCTGGCTTCAGGCTGTACTGGACTTGGATGAAAAGGTGGGGGTGGATACATGTGATATGGTGGATAGAAGGAAGGATAGGGCATATATGGCATGTAGGGTGGATATGGGGCAAAGCTGGAGAAATCCGACGTGCCTCCCATCAGATCCCCTAGGCCCTGTGGAAAGGGTGGATAGCCAAATCCCGAGGCCTGTACGCCTCCCTGGGACTCCCCCATACCTTCTTCTGACCTTCCTATACCTATACTTACATCTCTACTCTGAGCCTCCTCCATAGCAACTCTCTCTTCTTCTGATCTTCCCCCTCTGCCTATTCCTCTTCTGCTCTCGTCAGAAGACCTTCTAGGGTCTCTTGACGTTCCCTCCCTGCTTGACCTATGAGTCCTTGCCCTTGGCAATGCAGGAGGACGAGCAGCTGTACCCTCACTTTTAGGTGGGACTCCAGTCAATCTCGCGGATCGACGAGTTCCTCGCATCTTAACTCTCTCTGGAAAATAACACATAACAGAGCACATAAGCAACACATAGAGGAAAAACAACTCATGCAGCATGGTATTGCACAAGATCAGCAGATAGACAGAACTCACATCCTATCCTAGTGGACATGTTTTCCTATTGTGCTTGACCCACTAAACCTCTATGAGCCCAACTCTCTCTCTCTAGGTCCGATCATGTGAACCTAGGGCTCTGATACCAATCTGTAACAGCCCGGAAACCGAACTGCTACCGGCACTAGGATCCAGATCGACTTAAGGTCGCCGGGACCCGTAGTAAGCCTGCTATACTGACTGTGCACCTGTGACATCCCATACATGATCATATATTTTCTGTCAAAACATAAAACTTTTCTTTCCTCCATAGCTTAACCTGTGCATGCACTATCTCTGTTCTCTGCCAATCCCTACTAGAGCTCCTCATTGCTCTAGGCGGATAAAACTCGTCATAATAAGCCTGGTTTTCTCATCAATAGGAACAAGAAAAGAAACATACATAAACTGATCATGTGTCTACAACAAGGGATTACAACACTTCTAAGTCAAGCACAAGTCTATACATTGTACATTATCTCTTTACATATACATGTCCACACTAGCTATTATAAACTATATACTCTTTTTGTACCCTGCTGACTTCCCTCTGAACTCTGAACCTGCACAACTGGAGGTAGGGGAGAGGGACAAGCTACTATAGCCCAGTGAGTAGAACAGGATAAAGCACAGGTGATAAAACATGCTCTCATGAAAGGTATCACATCACAAGTAATCACATCATCTCAGCATGGACGGATCAACACTCCCTCTATCTGGGTACTGCATCTCATCTGGGGTACCGAAGTACCATGTGCCTGGTCCCCTTAGGGCTGTTCCAGGTCTTTGTGCCTGGTCTCCATAGGGCTGTTCCAGGTCTTTCCTTTGAGGGCTATTGAATCCGTACTATGTCCATACTGTCATAGAAACAATGTACAAGGAGCAATGCCAAGTACAAGGATAAATGCAATGCATCATATTCGTGTCCACTAATGCACGCACCCTATAGATATTCATGATGCATGAAGTATGATAAAATATTTATTTCTCATATTCAAACATTAAGTTCCGTTCCACTCACCTCGGGTTGACTCTGAACTAACTCTGCAGGTTCTGAAACTGGACTCACTGCTGACCTCCCTGATTCCTCTGATCCGTACCTACACAGGTGGACTCAAATGAGGGACCAAACTAACTCAAGAACACCTCTAAGAAACTCCCCAAAAACCCTCTAAACGATCCTCAAACAATCACAGAAAACATGCAAAAGAAAGCTGGACAGGGCACGTTCGGCGGCCGAAACCCCTCTTCAGAGACGAAACTCATGTATGTTCGGCGGCACCTTCGGCAGCCGAAAGTCTCGTCCAGAGACGAAACTCAACCTTCGGCGGTACTTTTGGCGGCCGAACCTTGCCTCCAGAGACGAAAGTCCCAAGTTTCGGGGGCAAGCTTTGATAGCCGAAACTGCCTCCACAAGGGGTTTGGCGGCCGAACCTTCCTTCGGCGGCCGAACCTGGTTTTGCCTAACGGGCAGAACCCTGCTCTGTTTCATGCCATCTTTTCCCCAACTCCTCTCAACATGCATATCAACTACTCCCAACTAGCATATACACCTATATATGCACAAAGGGGTCTAAAACGAACCTACAACCCCAAACAAACATAGCACATAACACTCAAACATGCTTGAACACCAAAGATTACCAAAAACCTCACCTAAACCTAAACATGCATACTACCCACACAACCTTCATAAAACCTTCAAAAATCATCAAAGAAGCTCAGGATCTTCACTTACCTCTTAAGGAACTTGAGGATGAAGGATCCTAACGTGGAGATATGGAGAAATCCTCTCTCAAAGCTCCAAGCTTCAAAACTTGGTTAGTTTGCTCAAATCTTCAAAACAACAACAAAACTCTTAAAACCTTTGAAGGATTTGGTGAAAAACATGAAAATCATCAAAGTCAACGTGAGAAGGTTTTGGCTCACCTCTGGCTGCAAGTGGAGGAGAAATATCCTCCTTCCACCGACCTTTGGCCCTTAAATAGGTGGCTGGCCAGACCACCTTTGGCAGCCGAACGTGAATCCGAAACCATGCAATGTTCGGCGGCCGAAAGTGACCTTCGGCGGCCGAACCTTTGCATTTCTCCCTTATTGCTTTTCTTTCAAAACTCAATTTCTTTCACACTTGAAAACATTCAAAACTCTTAAAACACACATGAAAACATATGTCTTACCCTTCTCGAGGGTTCCGACATCCGAGATTCCACCAGATGACAGGAATTCTGAGGCCGAACTCGAGCCGGGTATTACAATTTGGATTTATTTCTGAAGCTGGCAAATCTAGGTCTGAGTATTAACAAAGTCAACATAAGAGTGAATTTCCAGGAATTAGGTCTTAACCAATTTTGCAGGCAATTGTCCTTGGCGATGCTCCCTCAATAAATTGCTTGTTGAATTGAAAATATATAACATGTCAATGTGAGTATTCACTTGCAAGCCAAAAAAAAATACAGCACTGCAATTAAAGCAGTTTTGATAAACATCCCCCCACCACTGGAGCCTTCATCATATTCCATTTCACCAACCACAACTTATCTGGCCTGGCTTCTACTACGTTGCCCCGGCCGCCGCTAACATCACCGTTGTTGCGTTCGCCTCCGAATTAAATACTTCATACTATAATTTTTTTTTATTAAGATATATTATTTAATCTTGAAGGGATTCAGTGGTGGGACTCAACCATCAGAAAAATATAAAATATAAATACATCAGAAAAATAAAAGAAGGGTTCTTTAATTTATACTGAATTACTGATAACATCATTAAGATAAATGTTTATTTCAATTATAAAGATTCAAATATGTGAAAACAATTAATAAGAAGATGATGAAAGTTGCAAATTTCTTCTTAAGCCTTTTCTTTTTGGTTTTGATTTTCCTTTTCCTTCTTAGATGGGACTCGACCATCTGTACCAGCAAGCGCAGCATACTTGTCCTTCCTAGTCAAATTAGTACACTCAAATCCAAGTGTCCCAGCAAGCACCCTCTGTATATAATTTGCAACTTCAATGGCAGATTTTCCACCTTTGCAAGTGAGCTCTGTGGGCAGCTGATTCAAGAAGGTGATCTCATAAGTTGGCATTGGATTCATGAACACGAAATAAGGATCCAACAACTTGTGCCCACGAACTGTAGTGCCATGGAAGACTGTTTGTTTTGTATTAATTGCAACAGGCACAATTCTATCTGTAAGCTCAGCAAAAAGAGCACTAAATCTCAAAAGAAACGGCTCTCTACATGTGGTTCCTTCTGGGCAGATCACCAAGTCACCTTCCTCCAACAGACGCTTTATATTAGCTGCATCTTTCTCTCTTTCTCTTGACAAAGCAACAGCTTTAATGGGCGAAATTATTTCAGTGAACTTGCTTATACTATATGTGACACAGCTAATTTTTCTTCGTAGAGCCACTGCAGTCACAACAGGGTCCAAAACGGTACGGTGGTTGCAGACGAAGAGGACTCCACTTTGGCCTTTACTGGGAGGTGGTGGAGGGGTGCCCTTAACTGTAACTTTAATTCCTAGGATCTTGTAATTGTACCAGGCAAGTCTCTCAGGCAATGGGATATTAAGATAGACTCTTAGGATTGATAAAATAATACCTATTGGCATCCATAGAAATGTCAAGAGAGCAACCAGAGGAGTTGGCCTTTGAACTAATCGTCCCTCGTGGAATATTACAGGGCTTAGAAGCTTGTTTCTCGGCAGTGGCTCGCACTTGCTCGCTGGAACCATGTAGCCTTCCTGCAGTTTACCAAATAAACTTATATCTCAATTCATATAAACTATAAATATATTAGTAGTAACGTGAATATGTAATAATTTTCCACTGAGCCATGCCCCTATAAAGGAAAAGATCAAACCTAATCATGTAGTTGTGGATTAAATGAAAGTGGACCAACTTCTAGCAATTATCTATTCACCTTCTTATAAAAAGGAATGCAGCACTCTTCATATATATAGCAAACAGCATGTGACAGGTAATAATAAATCAAGCTTTCTTTTTGTGTTGTACATCTTTCTTCATTAATTTTCAGTAACTAAATAAAAGATAAATCATAAAATGAAGATGGTGAAATATGCACATGTGGATTTAATATGTTCGTATAATTTTATTATTTTAAATTTAATTATAAGACTAACGATAATTTTAGCTCATTTATATATTTTTTTTTCATTGAGAATTACTCGAAGGACAACACAGCTTTGTCATAAACGTTCTCACCAAACCTACAATAAATGCTGTACAGGCCATGGTGAGCTAAGAAACAGCTCATAAAAGAATCCTGAAACTGTAATAATAAGCTCGAAAAGAAGATAAGCAAACAAAAATAAAAGAGAAGATAGAGAAATTACAAAGATCTTGAGATCTAACCTTGCATATGGACATGAAATCATGGTCAGTTTCTCTGTCCCCCAAGCCTAAATCAGGTAAATTAGTGCCAAATTCCTTTAAAATGGCGTCTCTTTTGTGTTTTCCGACAAGAACTCCAGGTTTCTTGACGAACCCAGTTGCTCTCCCAGATTTTGCAACTTCTAACTCAGTGCCAAGAACCTTGTCAGCACCTAAAAAGGTCTTGACAAATGGCTCGACCATAATCCTAGGATTAGCAGTGACTATATATCTTTTGCCAAAAGAATTGAACACCCTCCAAGTTTCCGGGTGAACATCATCGGCATAGAATTTCGGCAAAACCGACCTCGAAACAAGCTCAACATCTCTTATTTTAAGTCCTGCGAAGGTGATGAACACTAAAGCCTTGATTGCCATTGCCTCCGATACAAACAAGTATACAAAATACACAAAAGGAACCGATGCTAAAAGGATCAGCGCTCTTAAAATGCTCCCAGCTTCAAGTGCAACAAGCAAGAAATAAGGAAAAGAACTTGTTGACACAAGAAGGGTACCATCAAGGTCTGCAGCCACCGTCTGATTTGATCGTCCCTCGGCGCTACATTTCATCACCGGTTCAAAATGTCGATAAGCCCCCATGACCATAAGTTTTGAGAGAGAGTTTTGTGTTGTGGCTTGTGAGAGAGAGTAGTGGTGAGATATGAAATGAAGAGAGAGGTTATGAGGGGTTTATAAAAGAAGAGGAGAGGAAGATGCATGGTCATGAAATTATTTGCGTGAGCATGAAAATATTGTTATCAATAAAGTTCAATATAGCTGAGATTGAAAGGAAAAATAATAGACTAGTTGATACCCATTATTTAATTTTTCTTTAAAAGTAAAAAAAAAAATTGCCAATTTTAATTTTGGGTCACTTGGGTTAATGCAAGAAGTTAAGAAAAATGATTTTATTATATTATATATTTGGTATATAAATTAGGGCAGTTGTGAATAGAGGCTGAGTAGTTGAGAGTCCATACCAACACATTCAATTAGCCTACTTTTTAGTTTTTGGGACGCCGCTTAATCAATCCTCTTGCATTTGACGAAGTTTGAGGCTGGAAAACTTGGAAAAATCTACCTGCATTCTAGTCCATACATTTTAGATCAATTAAAATATATCATATATATTAAAATTACGGTAAAATTATATATTTATACGTTTTAATACGAATAAATTTTTTTAAAAAAATTAAATTATTTTCATTAGTCTAAGAAGAGCAGGAGCTAAAGCCAAAAGCCAAAGACAAAATTCAGTTGGCTTCCATGCTTAGCTAAGCCAGTTAATTTCTTACCTATCTATAACTATCTCACGACCATATATCTGAGTTTCAGGATAAACTGCAAGTCGTACTTCAAAGTGTTTTTTTTTTTTGGTGCATCGGAAAGTGAATTAGGTTTGGAAATTACAAAGCATAGTCCCATGTATTAGGTTTTACTTGTTTTTAATTACGTTCCTTATACATGACTAATTTGTTTAAGCAAAAAAGCGTCCATCTGCTTGTGCTTTAAGCAAAATGTCGGCTCACTAATTTTTTTTATATTCAATCTCTTTTTATTTTTTTTTAAATGAAAATTGAGTATTGGAGAAATAGAATATGAGATCTCTCAAATTTATTCAGATATATTAACCATCGGACTACGATGGAATACTTATTATCAATATAACAAGATAGGTTTTTAATTACTAATTAATGTAATATTAATGTAATTAGTGGCCATATGAGTTCGGGCCATGTTGGTTCAAATTTAAGTCATTTAAATTGGATTATAGTTTTTTACTTATTAATTGGGATTTGATTTGAATTATTTATTAAATAATGTTAAATTTTTATTCATTTAATTTTCAAGTCAAAATTTCAGTTAATTACATCAATTCAAATGGGTTAGTTTTAAGTTAGGTTACGTAAGTCATTAAGTTAATTCTTAATTTTTCGAATTTGAAAATTTTGAATTTTTGAATTTTACCTTTCCTAAAATAAATTTCATAATTTTTGTTTCTCTTTATTTTTTTATTATTTTATAATTATTATTCACTTGTTTTATACTATAATAATATAAATTGATTATTATAATCTTATTTAATTTTATCTCATTTTTAAAAATTTCTCAAAATATTTCTTAATATTTAATAAAATTTAATATATTTAAAATAGTATAATTGAAAAATTAATAAAAGAAATTATATTTCTTAATATTAATATGCATGAAAGAGTATAGTAAATAAAATTTATTTGATGAGAGAAATATTAAATAAGATATGTAATAAAGTTTTAAAATTAAACGGTGACAATATAATAATTTATTTGGTCAAATTAAATTATAAGTTTAGTGTTTTATAAACACTAAAATGAAACCTGCAATTTTTCTTTTTATATATATTTTTAAATTTTATAGTTTATAAACTGGACTTATTAAGTACCTAGAATGTTATAAATTAAGGCTATTTATATGAAAAAATTAAAATTTTTTATTATTTTACAATTTAATTTAAAATTTTAAATATTGGTAAAATTATTTATAATTATAAATTTTATTGTAATTATATTAAAATTTAAAATTTAAATTGAGAGATAATGTTTTGCTTATATGAAATTAATTATTTTATTATATTAATATGTTAAGATATTAATATAAAAATTATTTTATAATTTAATTTAAAATTTTAAAAATTAATATAATTTAATTCAAAATTTTTAAATTTATCATCTTTTACCACTAATTTTTTAAAATTTTATTATTATATTTTATTTTTATTTTTTTATAAAAAAATCATAATAAGATTTTTTTTTATTAATTTTAGTTCGCTTAATTCTTTTAAATTTTAATTATATTTAATTTTAATCTGCTTTTATTTTTAAACGCTCAATAATAATACTAAGCATTAATAAAAAGTTAATAGCATCATAAATAGTAAGATTATAATTTTTATTTTTATTATATTAATATAATTTTTTATAATAAATATAATAAAATTTATTGATATGGATATCCAATAAAATATTTAAAAAATAAAAAATTGATAAATATAATATCTATTATAATTTTTTATTGAAATTAGTATTAAATAAAAATAAATTAAAGTTATAATTTTTTCATTAAATCAGATACAATAAAAAAAATAAATTTAAAGATTTTAAATTAAATTATATAAATTTTTAAAAATTTAAATTAAATTATAAAATAATATAAATTCTTAAAATTTTTAAATAATAAAATATTATTACATTATCATTTATTTACCTGACATATAAATATAACAAAATAATTTATATTATATTATTACATCAGCATTATAATAAAATAATTTATACAAAATACATTCTTCTTAATTCAAATTTTAAATAATATTATTCGGTTTTAAAATTTTAAATTAAATTATAAAATAATAAAAAATAAATTTTCATATAAATACCTCTATAAACAAACATATCATTTAATTTTTAAAATTCATATATATATATATATAAGCCATATTTTTCTAGAAGATGGTGACACGTAGAGTTTTACCATCTCAAGATATTGACATGTGTCATTTCTTAATAATTGAAAAATGACACTTGATGTTTTTTATTTTCAAAATATTAACATGTGGCATTTTCTAAGTGATATGTAGAGTTATTTTTATCAAATTAAATTATATTTATTATCATTTTTATAGTTATTTTATTAATTTTAATTATTTATAGTTATTTTCATTTAATTAGAAATTAAAATACACAATTGAAATTATCATTACTAATATTCATTCATAATAAATATTTTAAAATTATTATTACAAATATAAATTTAATATATTTATAATTATAAAATATTACTTTTTATATTTATTATAAATTTTCAATAAATACTTACGTTTGATATTTAAAAATAATATATCTAACACATATATTAGAAATTTTTAAGTTTGTAAAAAAATCTTTGTTTTCACATATAAAAAATAATTTTTAAAAAATCTCATAAAAGAACAATTTTCAGTAATTTAAAAAATGAAAAAATATTTCAATAGTGATTATAAAAATATTATTAATTAATTTTAAAATAATTTATTAAATCAATAAATTAAAATTTAAAACAGTTCAATTTTATAATTTTATTGAATTGAAAAGTATTGTAATTTAACACAATTAATCAAATTAAAAAGTTTAAATAAGAATTAATTTAATAATAGTAAATTATTATTATTAATGCAATCTAACCAAATGGAGGCTTTAATTCCAGAGCTTTTAAGGCCTCAATTATTGAGCGACTTATATAAAATAAATTTCAATACATTCTAATTCCTTCCTCTCCTTTATCTGAATTTTCCATCCAACTTCCATTCCCTCCGTCCCTCCTCCTTCCTCCTCAAGTTTCTAACGGTAGATATTGACATTTTGAAATCAACCAAATAAGCAACATTTTTCTTCAATTGGGAGATTACTATGTATAAGACACACAACACAGTCTTTATTTTGTTGCTGCAGTTAGGAACTTTCTATTGACGTGTTAGCATTGTTTTTGTCACAAATTCCAATTCTTTTTTTTTTTTTTTTTATTTCAATGCTTAATTAATTTCTGATTATTTTTGTTTTTATTTAGTTGTAGCTTATTTATTACCATCAACAATTATTAGAAATAAAAACATCTCCCATATGGATCCTTTGAGTGGAAACCATCAGCACCAATATGTGGCTTAAAATATTCAACGAATCCATGTTTTATTGGATCAAACATAATGAAGATTTTTTTAATACCATCATTTTCTCTAGTTTCTAATTGGATTTTAACCTCAGTTTCAAGATTATACATTCTTAGATAATTAACATTGCTTCTTCGGCCTCTTATAACTATCTGTGTTGATTAAAGTTTGCAACTTTTTCAATGCCTCTTTAAGTCCTTTGTGGTAAAAAAAATTAGGATAAACTGTGTTTTTGTATATATGGATTAACAGAGATTACACTATATTTATAATATATGTACAGATAAGATAAGAATTAATTTAAAATACAAATTTAAATTGTGATAAGCGTGATTGTTAACTACTTCTAATATCACGTTAAGGTAGTTTCACTAATACGCCCCCGCAAGTTAGATATCAGTTCAACGATACTTAGCTTGATTCAATACAACGAGAACAATTGTTTAGATTGTGCTTTAGTAAGGGAGTGTGCTAATTGATCCGCTGAATGAATATGTTGAACATGAAGTTTCTTTCCATTGACTTGTTCCCTCACAAAGTGAAAATCAATAGCAATATTTTCATTCTACTATGTAGTACCGGATTTTGACACATATGTTGCTCCCACATTATCACAATAAACTACAGGAGTAGAGACTGAATTGCTACCACCTGTGAGTTCATGAAATAGATTTGTCAACCAATTAATCTCAGCCACGGCACCTACAACAGCCCGATACTCTGCTTCAGTTGAAGAACGTGCTACTGTCCTTTGTTTCTTTGAAAACCAACTGATCGGAGAAGATCCCAGAAAGGTTATGTAACCTGTAACGACCCGAAAACCGAACCTCTACCGGCGCTAGGATTCAGATCGACTTAAGGTCGCTGGAACCCGTAGCAAGCCTAAGATACATCATGTACATCTGATAGAATCTCATACATGATCATACATTTTCATAAAAACTTTAAACTTTTCATATACCAAGCTTGACCTGTGCATGCACCATAACTGAAAACATAAAACCCCACCCTAGAGCCCTCATCAAATGCTCTAGTGGGGCAACATATCATATGTCAAGCCTGGTTCAACATAACTCATCATTAAAACATTTCATATAGATCATGTACAAAAGGGATTACCATTACTATTAGGGCCAAACACAATACTAAACCATGAAACATTTCTCTACATTACATTACATCATACCATTTTACATTACATGTCCACTACTAATCTATTACACTTAACATAACCTTCAACCTTGACGACTTCCCGGTCTATCCTGAACCTGCAAACCTGGGTTAGGGGAAAGGGGTGAGCTACTAAAGCCCAGTGAGCAGAACAGTAAAACAGTTAATTAAACATATGCTTTCATGAAATGCATCACATCACAAACAATTCACATCACGGATGGACTTGTCACTAGTAATCCTCTACATATCGTAACATGTCCAACTGTGCCAGAGGCGAATATGGCCACACCTGATCTTCTCTTACATATAACATATCATAACATGTCCAACTATGCCAGGGGCGAATACGGCCACACCTGGTCTTTCCATCTCATATCATATCATATCATATCGAGGGCTAATAGGTCATCCAATATCCATCCACATCAATAATAAATAATGCAATGCGTCATATTCGTGAATTCTAATGCAACAACCTATAAACATGGCAATCGTGATGCATGAACATGCTTAAAAATTTAGTTGCTTTGAAATAAAAATAGAGTTGTGTTCTACTCACCTCTGGCTGACGCTTTACTGACTCTGTAGCAGCTAGCTCATTGCTGACCTCATCGGTCTCTCAGGTCCGATCCTACACAGGTGGACTCACATGAGGAACCAAACATACCCTAACATGACTCTAAACATCTCCCCAAAAATCCCCTAAAACATCATAAAACATGCATGCAAAACAGGCAAAGGAAGGTTAGGCAGGGGACTTTCGGCGGCCGAAGGTCCCTACAGATCCGAAAGTCAGGCACTTTCAGGGACAGGGTTCGGCGGCCGAAGGTCCTTCTAGAGCCGAAAGTCACTCACCTTCGGGGGCAGGTTCGACGGCCGAAACTCCCCTCCAGAGCCGAAAATCCAACTTTCAGGGGCGAGTTTAGGCGGCCAAAACTGCCTCCACAGGCAAGTTCAGCGGCCAAAACTGGCTTTGGCGACCGAACCTGGGCTCTCCCAAAGGGCAGAACCCGATTCCACCTCACACATCCAGCCACCCACAACTTTCCAAACACACATTCAGCTACTCTAATGCATGCATATACACTTATTCATGCATATAAGGGCATAAAACTAGTCTAAACCCCAACAAACATCAATATGGCATCACATTTAGCATAAAACTAACATAAACCCTAACATTCTAGATTTACTCTAGACATGCATCAAAACCCTTAATCCCTTCTTAAAACTTACTTATAACATCATAAAAGGCATGGATCTACACTTACCTCTTGAAGATCGAGAGGAGATGTGATCCAAACTTGGAGATTAGGAGGAAAAGAGCTCTGGGGGTCTCCAAGCTTCAAAACTTGATCTTGGCTTAAAAATCTTCAAAAACAAGATAAAAACTCATAAAAATCATGAGAGACTTAAAGGAAAAGTACAAGATCGACAAAGGGTGACGGAGACTCACCTTGCCCGGAAATGGAGAGAAAACTCGCCCATTTTCGGACAGGGGGCCCTTTATAGGTGGCTGGCCATACCACCTTCGGGGGCCAAAAGTGCCTCCACTTCTGCCCCATGTTCTGCGGCCGAACATGAGGTTCGGCGGCCGAACCTGGGTCCTTCCCTCAAGCTCTTTTCTTTTTCATTTTTAAAACTTTAACTCAAAAACTTAGTATTAAAACCATAAAAACATATAAAAATATTTTAGAAAACCTTTATTTTACCCTTCTAGAAGGCTCCGACATCTGAGAAATTCCGGGTTCCAACTGAGATTCAGCCGGAAGGTAGGAATTCCGATGCCGGGGTCTAGCCGGGTATTACATAACCTAATATGGATGTTCGATCACTTGGATCCCCAGCCCAATCTGCATCTGAGTACACATAAATATGAGATGATTTATGTCGACTAAGCAGGAACCCATAATGCATTGTGTGTTTCAAATACCAAAGTAATCTTTTCATCACTTGCTAATGTGATATAGTAGGCGAATGCATAAATTGGGATAACTTATTGATTGCAAAACTAATATCCGGCCTGGTGAATGATAAATATTGAAGCTTGCCAATCGCTGCACGATATTGGTCACATCTGTGGAACCTATTACATCCTGCAGTGTAAGCAGAGTAGAAGCCATAGGAGTAGAAATATCATGACAGTCATGCATATTATACTTCTTCAGAAGATCAAATATATACTTCGATTGTGATAACATGATTCCTTCAAGCGTTTGGGCACTTCAACTCCAAGAGAATAGTGAAGTAACCCAAGATCTTTAAGAGAAAAATGTTTGGACAAGGTAGCAACCACATTAGTAAGAGCAATCTGATCATTACCTATGATGATTATTGTAATACCCGGCTAGACTCCAGTATCGGAATTCCTACGGTCCGGTGGAATCTCGGATGTCGGAAGCCTCTAGTGGGGTAGAAACATGTTTTCATAGAATGTTTTAAGGTACTTCATGGTTTTAAGTATGAAAAATTAAATGAGTTTTTGCATGAAAAGTCTTTGGAGGAAAACCCAGGTTCGGCCGCCGAAAGTCAAGTTCGGCCGCCGAACATGCATGCGTTTTGGAGGCACGTTAGGCCCCCGAAAGCATGTGTGAGGGAAGTTCAGGTTCGGCTGCCGAAAGTCAAGTTCGGCTGCCGAACATGGCATGCTTGCAGAAGCACTTTCGGCCCCCGAACGTGGCCTGGCCAGCCACTATAAAAGGGTCACTTAGCCGAAATGGGCGAGCTTTCTCCCATTTTCGGCCGTAGCTAGCTTCCGACCTCCCTCTCCCCAGATCTTGTGTTCTTTCTCCAAATCTCCTCCATTTTTCTTGAGTTTTCACCTCTCATTGCAAGTTTTGAGCATTTAAGACAAGTTTTGGAGCTTTGGGAACTCAGGAGCTCATTTGCTTGGATCTCCGAGTTTAGGTCGTCTCTCTCCCGATCTTCAAGAGGTAAGAGCCGATCTTAAGCTCATTGTGTGTTTTAAGTAAGATTTAAGTTATTTTATGGGTAGAATGGCATGTATAGGGTTGTATGAGTTTTTAAGCTAATGTTATGTTTTTGAACAATGTGGCATGTTTGAAGTGTTGTAGTTGGGGTATTTGAGAGTTTGAGACCCCTAGGTGTGATGTATGATGTGTATGTATGTTTTAGAACAAGTTTATGCATGATTGGTTAGTTTTGGAGGCAAATGTGCATAAAGGAGCCAAGTTTCTGCCCTTTGGCAGAAACCAGGTTCGGCCGCCGAAGGAGTTTTCAGCCGCCGAACATGGCTGGGGAGGCAGGCCTTTCGGCTGCCGAAGTTGCCCCCGAAATGAGACTTTCGTCTCTGTCTGGGACTTTCGGCCGCCGAAGGTGCCGCCGAACATGCATGAGTTTCGCCTCTGTCTGGGAGTTTCGGCCGCCGAAGGTGCCGCCGAACCTGCCTGACTTTCGGCTCTGGAGGGACTTTCGGCCGCCGAAGGTGCCGCCGAAAGTGCCCTGTCCAGCCATTTCTTGCATGTTTTTATGTAGTTGTTTTATGATGTTTTAGGGGGTTTTTGGGGAGTATATTAGAGTTATGTTTGTGTATGTTTGGTCCCTCATTGGAGTCCACCTGTGTAGGTTCGGACCCGAGGAACCGAGGACCCCAGCAGTGAGCCAGCTGCTACAGAGTTGTCAGAGCTAGCCAGAGGTGAGTGGAATAAACTTTAAGTTTTAAAATAAATGAAATATGAATTTTGAGCATGATCCATGCATCATGAATGCCATGAGATGTAGTAGGTTGTTTGCATTAGTATTCACGAATATGTTGCATTGCATTTATGATGTTGATGTGGATTGGTTATTGAATGATCCTTTAGTCCTCATATGATATGATGATGTTATGGCATGAGATGGTATGGAAGTCCAGGTTGTACCCATTCTACGTCCCTGGCACGATGTAAGAGAAAGTCCAGGTTGTACCCATTCTACGTCCCTGGCACATTGGTATGTTATGATATGTTATGATAAGGGAAAGACCGGTTGTACCCATTCTACGTCCCGGCACAGTTGGACTATGTAGAGGACTATTGGTGACAATACCATCCGAGATGTGATTAGCTGTGATGTGTTGCATTTCATAATGGCATGAAATTTTAATATATGATTTCACTATTCTGCTCACTGGGCTTTGTAGCTCACCCCTCTCCCCTAACCCCAGCTGTGCAGGTACAGGGTAGACCAGGAGGTTAGCCAGAGTTTTGAAGTATGTTTATGTAATAGTTAGATTGTGGACATGACAATTGTACTATGATGTAATGTAAGAGATTACAGTATGTTATGTAATGAGGTATATTGAGGTTATAGGTGTGCTTGACCCTATGAGTATTGTTATCCCTTTTGATACATGATCTATAGTTATGTTTTATAATGTTTATGAAAGCCAACTCATCTCATGATGTATTTGCCCATTGGGGCATTGTTGAGATCCCACAGAGGGATCATGATTATGATTATGACTATGCACAGTATTTGTTCAGGTTGAGTTGGATGTTTGAAAGAAAAGTTTAAATTTTTATGCATGTTGTTGATCATGTATGGGATTATACAGGTTTTCAGGTTATATGTCAGGCTTGCTACGGGTCCCGGCTGTAACGCCCCGAAAATCGGACCGCTACCGGCGCTAGGATCCGGGTCGACTTAAGGCCGCCGGGACCCGTAGCAAGCCTGACATAAAACCTGTGAACCTGTGTAATCCCATACATGATCAACAACATGCATAAAAATTAAAACTTTTCTTTCCATAAACATCAACCAAACTCAACCTGTGCATAAATATGAACATAACTTTGATCCCTCTGTGGGATCTCATCTGTGCCCTCAAAGGGTAACATAACCTGTGTTGAGCTGGTTTACATAAACATCATCAAAATCTCTAAGATCATGTATATAAAAAGGGATACAACATTCTATGGTCAAGCACACACTAACATCCATAAAACTCATTACATAACTATACTGTACTTTTACATTACAATTTGATCATGTCCATTGCTAGCTATTACATAAACAAGACTTCATTATCCTATCCGGACTCCTGCTCTATCCTGTACCTGCAAGCCTGGGGGTAAAGGGAGAGGGGTGAGCTAAAAGCCCAGTGAGTAGAGCTATTAAAACGTCTTAACACTATGCTCTATGAAATGCATCATAACACAAACAATTCACATAAGGGTTGGGTGAACTTGTCACCAATTAGTCCAAGTTAACTCTGTGTCAGGCCTGTAGAATGGGGTCCTGGTCTTTCCTGTCAGAACATACATTACTTACCATTTTCCCAGGGCCTCCTCTGGCTCCTGGTCTTCAAGTCCCATAACCGTGCCTTACTCTGTGCCAGGCCTGTAGACTGGGGCCTGGACTTGTTTACTCTGTGCCAGGCCTGTAGCATAGGGCCTGGTCTTCCTGTCTTGGACTAACTGGATCATCCGACATTCACCCACAACAACAACAATTTATGCAATGCGGCATATTCGTGAAAACTAATGCAATCATCCTATTGCATAATCATGATGCATGAAACATGATAAAGCATTTAATTTAAAAGATTAAGTTATAGTTCCACTCACCTCTGGCTGACTCTGACAATACCGAAGCAGCTGAACTCACTGCTGGGGTCCTCGGTTCCTCGGGTCCGAACCTACACAGGTGGACTCAAATGAGGGACCAAACATACCTGAACATAACTCTAAAATATTCCCCAAAAACCCCCTAAAACATCCTGAAAGCATCACATAAAAACATGCAAGAAATGGCTGAACAGGGCACTTTCGGCGGCAGATTCGGCGGCCGAAAGTCCCTCCAGAGCCAAAAGTCAGGCAGGTTCGGCGGCACCTTCGGCGGCCGAAACTCCCAGACAGAGACGAAACTCATGCATGTTCGGCGGCACTTTCGGCGGCCGAAACTGCCCGACAGAGACGAAAGTCTCTCTTTCGGGGGCAACTTCGGCAGCCGAAGGGCTGCCTTCCCAGCCATGTTCGGCGGCCGAAAGTGCCTTCGGCTGCCGAACCTGGTTTCTGCTAAGGGCAGAAACTTGGCTCCCTTTGCACATTTCGCCTCCAAACCTTAAATCATGCATATAGCTCAACTAAAACATGCATACAAGTTCCTAGGGGTCTCAAGCAGTCATATACCCCAACTACAACACTTCAAACACACAAAAATCAATATACATTGCTCAAATCATCAATATAGCCCATAAACTCAACATATAACCTAACATGCATTTCTACCCATAGATCTTGCATAAAACTTATTTAAAACACATAAGGAGCTTAAGATCGGCTCTTACCTCTTGAAGATCGAGAGGGAGACGACCTAAACTTGGAGATCCACGAAAATGCGCTCCTGAGTTCCCAAAGCTCCAAAACTTGTTTCAAAAGCTTAAATCTTCAAAACCAAGTGAAAACAAGTGAAAATCTTGAAAGATTTAGAGGAAGAACATCAAAAATGGGTGAGAGACGGCGGAAAGCTCACCTTGGCCGAAAATGGGAAAAAGCTCGCCCGTTTTCGGCTAAGGGACCCTTTTATAGTGGCTGGCCAGACCACGTTCGGGGGCCGAATGTGCCTCCGCATGCATGCCATGTTCGGCGGCCGAACATGAGGTTCGGCGGCCGAACCTGAACTTCCCTCACTCATGCTTTCGGGGGCCTAACGTGCCTCCAAAACGCATGCATGTTCGGCGGCTGAACTTAGCTTTCGGCGGCCGAACCTGGGTTTTCCTCCAAAGACTTTTCTTGTAAAAACTCATTTTATTTAATACTTAAAACCATTAAAAACATGAAAACATTTCATAAAATATGATTCTACCCTTCTAGAGGTTTCCGACATCCGAGGTTCCACCGGACGGTAGGAATTCCGATACCGGAGTCTAGCCGGGTATTACATTCTCCCCCCCTTAAGAACATTCGTCCCCGAATGTTCCTCAACTAACACATAAAATACATAGAGACTAACCTTAAAAGAGATGAGGATATTGCCGGAGCATGGACTCCCGTATCTCCCAAGTGCATTCTTCTATATTGTGGTGGTTCCACAGGACTTTCACCATCGGGATTTCCTTGTTCCTTAGCTTCCTGATCTGGGTGTCTAGGATCCGTACTGGCTGCTCAACATAGGTGAGATCCTCTTGGATCTCCACATCAGGCTCACTAAGAACCTTGCCCGGATCTGACACGAACTTTCTCAACATAGAAACATGGAAAACCGGATGGATTCTCTCCATTGAAGCAGGTAAATCCAGCTTGTACGATACATTCCCAATCTTTTGCAAGATTTCAAAGGGTCCAATGTACCGTGGGGCCAGCTTACCTTTCTTCCCAAAGCGAACCACTCCTTTCATTGGAGACACCTTAAGCAATACCAGATCCCCCTCCTGGAACTCTACTAGCCTTCTGCGGATGTCTGCATAACTCTTCTGTCTGCTTGCAGCTGTTTTGATTCTTTCTCTGATCAGGGGCACCACCCTGCTGGTGATCTCTACTAGCTCGGGTCCTGCTAAGGACCTCTCTCCTACCTCTTCCCAGCAAACAGGTGATCTGCACTTCCTTCCATATAAAGCTTCATATGGGGCCATCCCGATGCTAGCATGATGGCTGTTATTGTAGGCAAACTCCACCAAAGGTAGATGCTGCCTCCAAGAACCGCCAAAGTCCAGCACACACATTCTGAGCATATCTTCTATGGTCTGGATGGTCCTCTCTGACTGTCCGTCTGTCTGTGGATGGAAGGCAGTGCTGAAATCCAACCTAGTACCCATAGCATTCTGCAGACTCCGCCAAAACCTGGAGGTGAACTGGGGCCCTCTATCTGACACTATAGAAACAGGAACCCCATGCAGTCTGACTATTTCATCAACATACACCTGCGCCAACTTGTCCACAGAATAGCCACTCCTGACGGGGATGAAGTGAGCAGATTTGGTGAGTCTGTCCACAATCACCCATATGGAGTCCAATCTGTTGGACGTCGCCGGTAACCCCACTACGAAATCCATAGCTATATTCTCCCATTTCCATTCTGGGATAGGTAGCGGGTTAAGCATTCCAGCCGGCTTCTGATGTTCCAGCTTCACCCTCTGACATACTTCGCAGGCTGACACGAACTGTGCCACTTCTTTCTTCATAGCTGGCCACCAATAAACCTTTTTCAGATCTTGATACATCTTGGTGGCTCCGGGGTGAATGTTGTATCTTGCATTATGAGCCTCTCTCATAATGTCTCCTTTTAGCCCAATGTCATCTGGTACACAAAGTCGACTCCCATAGCGGAGGATCCCCTTATTGTCGAATCTGAACTCACTGTCCTTGCCTGACTGAACTGTCCTGGCAATCTTCACTAACTCTGGGTCCTCATGCTGTTTCTGAGCCACCTGCTCTAGAAACACGGGTGTCACTTTCATCTGAGCAACCAAAGCACCTGTACCAGACAACTCCAACTGTAGACCTTCCTCAATGAGCTTGTAAAACTCCTTCACCACTGGTCTCCTCTCTGCCGTGATGTGGGATAGACTGCCTAGTGACTTCCGGCTTAGGGCGTCTGCCACAACATTCGCCTTACCCGGATGATACTGAATCTTGCAATCATAGTCACTCAGCAACTCTACCCATCTCCTTTGTCTCAAATTCAAATCTCTTTGACTCAGGATGTACTGTAGGCTTTTATGATCTGTAAAGATCTCACATTTAACCCCATAGAGGTAATGCCTCCACATCTTGAGTGCAAAGATTACTGCTGCCATCTCAAGGTCATGTGTGGGGTAATTCAACTCATGCTTCTTCAGCTGCCTAGAAGCATAAGCAATCACCCTCTCATTCTGCATAAGCACACAACCCAGTCCCACACGGGACGCATCACAAAAGACTGTAAAGTCCTCTCCACTAGATGGCAGAGCTAAAACTGGTGCTGAAGTCAACCTCTTCTTAAGCTCTTCAAAACTCTCCTCGCACTGGTCGGTCCACACAAATTTCTGATTCTTCCTGGTTAGTCTGGTCAGAGGAGCTGCTATCTTTGAGAAGTCCTGAACGAACCTCCTGTAGTAACCTGCCAAACCCAAGAAACTCCTGATCTCTGTCACTGAAGTGGGTCTAGGCCAGTTAGCCACAGTCTCTGTCTTCTTGGGGTCTACCTCAATCCCATTCTCTGACACTACATGCCCCAAGAATGAAATGCTCCTTAGCCAGAACTCACACTTGGAGAACTTGGCATACAAGCCATGCTCCCTCAAGGTCTATAGAACCAACCTCAGATGATGGGCATGCTCTTCTGCATTCCTGGAATACACTAAGATATCATCTATGAAGACAATAACAAAGTGGTCCAGGTACTGACTAAACACTCTATTCATGAGATCCATGAATGCTGCAGGGGCGTTAGTTAACCCGAACGGCATCACAAGGAACTCAAAATGCCCATATCTGGTCCTGAAAGCTGTCTTAGGTACATCCTCTTCTCTGATCCTCAACTGATGGTACCCCGATCTCAGATCTATTTTGGAGAAACAACCCGCTCCTGCTAGCTAGTCGAATAGATCGTCGATCCTTGGCAATGGGTACTTGTTCTTGGTAGTGACTTTGTTCAACTGCCTGCAGTCGATACAAAGTCGAAGGGATCCATCCTTCTTTCTCACAAACAACACTGGAGCACCCCAGGGTGAGGTACTCGGTCGGATGAAGCCCTTGTCTACCAACTCTTACAACTGTTCTTTCAACTCTTTCAACTCGGCTGGAGCCATCCTGTAGGGAGGGATAGAGATCGGTCGGGTTCCAGGCATCAGTTCTATCTCGAACTCTATCTCCCTAGCAGGTGGTAACCCTGGCAGCTCGTCTGGGAATACATCTAAGAACTCTCTAACCACTGGCACCGAGGCGGGCTCTCTAACCTGACTATTAAGCTCTCTCACATGAGCCAAATACCCCTGACATCCCCTCCTAAGCAACCTACGAGCCTGAAGAGCTGAGATCATACCTCTAGGTGTACCCCTCCTGTCTCCTCTGAAGACAACCTCTGATCCATCCTGACCTCTGAACCTGACTACCTTGTCCCTGCAGTCCAAGGTAGCACCATGGGTAGATAACCAGTCCATCCCTAGAATGACGTCAAAATCTGTCAAATCTAGAACCACTAGGTCGGCGGACATGCATCTCCCCTCAACAAAAACTGGACTACACTGACAGACTGACTCTGCCACTGATGGATCACACTTGGGTCCACTGACCCAGAGAGGACACTCTAACCCAGAAGTCATCAGACCCAACCTCTCTACAGCCCTCGGAGCAATAAAAGAATGAGATGCACCAGGGTCCATCAATGCATATACATCCGAACATCCAATGACGAGATTACCTGCCACCACGGTGTTGGATGCGTCTGCCTCCTGCTGTGTCATTGTGAAGATCCGTGCTGGGGCTGATGGACCTTCACCTCTGAAACCCGCTGAAGAAGAGGCTGCTCCTCTCCCTCTGCCTCTGCCACTGGCCTGAGTCATGGCTGGAGCTGCTGGCTGCGCTACACTGCCTGAAGCTGTCTACTGGGACTGAGCCATTAGGGCCGCTCTTGGACAGTCTCGAGCTATATGCCCCTCCTGACCGCATCTGAAGCAGGTGTTCGTCCCAAACCGACATACTCCCTTGTGTGGTCTACCACACCTTGCACAAACTGCATTATCCGCACCAGAGCTTGAGCCACTTCCAAATCCCAGACTGGACTTAACCTTGTTCCAGAACTTATTCTTTTTACCCTTGGGTTTACCCCATCTCTTGCTGCCTGAAGCTGCTGCACTAAGGGTAGAGGGATCTAACTTTCCCCCACCCGGAGTTTTAGAACCAGAAGCTTGTGCCACTGTCTGTTTAACTGTCCCCTGAATAATGGCACTAGCCTCCATCCTCCTAGCCATGTCTACTATGGCGTGAAAACTCTCTCTATCTGCTGACTGTACCAAGGAGGAATACCTGGGATGGAGCTTCATGATATACCTCCTTGACTTCTTCTGGTCTGTGCTAAGGTCTTGCCCTGCAAATGGCAGCAACTCCATAAACCTGTCGGTATATTCGTCTACACTCATGTCATCAGTTTGCCTCAACTGCTCGAATTCTATCATCTTCAATTCCCTTGAACTATCAGGGAAAGCCCATCCTGCAAACTCGTTTGCAAACTCTTCCCACGTCATGTTGTCCACTCTCGGGTTCACATAATTCTTGAACCACTCCCGTGCCTTCTTGCACTTAAGCGTGAACCCAGCCATCTGAATGGCTCTACTGTCATCCGCCCCTATCTCGTCTGTAATTGCCTTAACCCGCTCCAAGTACACGAACGGATCATTACCGGTTTCAAACTGGGGAGCACCCAGCTTCATATAGTCTGTCATCTTAACCTTGCTCCCACTGGCTGAGCTAGGTCTAGGTGGTTGAGCAACTGGGGTTGCTGGTTCTGCAGGTGGTGGAGGTGGTACAACATTTTCTGAGGTAGGGTTTGCTGGATTTGGATAGTAGGGTGGAGGTGGATACATTGGGTACTGAGAGTATGGTGGGTAGTATGGTGGGTATGGCATCTGTGTGGGATAAGGGGTGAAACTAGGGTAATCCGATGTACCTCCCATCGAATACCCGGGATGTTGTGAGAAGTGTGGGTAGTGAGGCGGCTGTACAAATCCCGAGGCCTGAGTGCCTCCTTGGGACTCTCCCATTCCTTCTTCTGACATATTGACTCCCAAACTGCCATCCCTCCTCTGTTCTACGTCCATATCATCCTCCATATCCTCTGACGCTCCTCCCTGAACTGTTCCTCTGACTGATCTGCTCCTACCTAGATCCAAAGACCTTCTAGGGTCTCTTACTGCTTTGTCCCTGTTGGACCTGCTTGACATTGCCCTAGGCAATGTAGGAGGACGGGCGCTCATGCCCTCATCCTCAGGTGGTACTCCAGTCAATCTTGCTGATCGACGAGTTCCTCTCATCCTGTTTTCTGAAAAACAGTGCACATCACATAAACATTAGCATCATATGGTTCATGTGGGCACACATGAACCCTCATCACATACATCACATATCATAGCATATCATTAATGCACATGCATATTATCATGGCATTTCACATCATCATGCAAGACAGGACTCCACATCCTATCCTAGTGGACATGATCTTTCCTATTGAGCTTGACCTTCTATAACCTCTATGAGCCCGACACTCTAGGTCCGACCATATGAACCTAGGGCTCTGATACCATTCTGTAACGCCCCGAAAATCGGACCGCTACCGGCGCTAGGATCCGGGTCGACTTAAGGCCGCCGGGACCCGTAGCAAGCCTGACATAAAACCTGTGAACCTGTGTAATCCCATACATGATCAACAACATGCATAAAAATTAAAACTTTTCTTTCCATAAACATCAACCAAACTCAACCTGTGCATAAATATGAACATAACTTTGATCCCTCTGTGGGATCTCATCTGTGCCCTCAAAGGGTAACATAACCTGTGTTGAGCTGGTTTACATAAACATCATCAAAATCTCTAAGATCATGTATATAAAAAGGGATACAACATTCTATGGTCAAGCACACACTAACATCCATAAAACTCATTACATAACTATACTGTACTTTTACATTACAATTTGATCATGTCCATTGCTAGCTATTACATAAACAAGACTTCATTATCCTATCCGGACTCCTGCTCTATCCTGTACCTGCAAGCCTGGGGGTAAAGGGAGAGGGGTGAGCTAAAAGCCCAGTGAGTAGAGCTATTAAAACGTCTTAACACTATGCTCTATGAAATGCATCATAACACAAACAATTCACATAAGGGTTGGGTGAACTTGTCACCAATTAGTCCAAGTTAACTCTGTGCCAGGCCTGTAGAATGGGGTCCTGGTCTTTCCTGTCAGAACATACATTACTTACCATTTTCCCAGGGCCTCCTCTGGCTCCTGGTCTTCAAGTCCCATAACCGTGCCTTACTCTGTGCCAGGCCTGTAGACTGGGGCCTGGACTTGTTTACTCTGTGCCAGGCCTGTAGCATGGGGCCTGGTCTTCCTGTCTTGGACTAACTGGGTCATCCGACATTCACCCACAACAACAACAATTTATGCAATGCGGCATATTCGTGAAAACTAATGCAATCATCCTATTGCATAATCATGATGCATGAAACATGATAAAGCATTTAATTTAAAAGATTAAGTTATAGTTCCACTCACCTCTGGCTAACTCTGACAATACCGAAGCAGCTGAACTCACTGCTGGGGTCCTCGGTTCCTCGGGTCCGAACCTACACAGGTGGACTCAAATGAGGGACCAAACATACCTGAACATAACTCTAAAATATTCCCCAAAAACCCCCTAAAACATCCTGAAAGCATCACATAAAAACATGCAAGAAATGGCTGAACAGGGCACTTTCGGCGGCAGGTTCGGCGGCCGAAAGTCCCTCCAGAGCCGAAAGTCAGGCAGGTTCGGCGGCACCTTCGGCGGCCGAAACTCCCAGACAGAGACGAAACTCATGCATGTTCGGCGGCACTTTCGGCGGCCGAAACTGCCCGACAGAGACGAAAGTCTCTCTTTCGGGGGCAACTTCGGCAGCCGAAGGGCTGCCTTCCCAGCCATGTTCGGCGGCCGAAAGTGCCTTCGGCTGCCGAACCTGGTTTCTGCTAAGGGCAGAAACTTGGCTCCCTTTGCACATTTCGCCTCCAAACCTTAAATCATGCATATAGCTCAACTAAAACATGCATACAAGTTCCTAGGGGTCTCAAGCAGTCATATACCCCAACTACAACACTTCAAACACACAAAAATCAACATACATTGCTCAAATCATCAATATAGCCCATAAACTCAACATATAACCTAACATGCATTTCTACCCATAGATCTTGCATAAAACTTATTTAAAACACATAAGGAGCTTAAGATCGGCTCTTACCTCTTGAAGATCGAGAGGGAGACGACCTAAACTTGGAGATCCACGAAAATGCGCTCCTGAGTTCCC
This sequence comes from Manihot esculenta, assembly GCF_001659605.2. Classification (NCBI taxonomy): domain Eukaryota; kingdom Viridiplantae; phylum Streptophyta; class Magnoliopsida; order Malpighiales; family Euphorbiaceae; genus Manihot; species Manihot esculenta. Next base: position 30,329,414 of record NC_035169.2, read on the forward strand.
AAAGCTCCAAAACTTGTTTCAAAAGCTTAAATCTTCAAAACCAAGTGAAAACAAGTGAAAATCTTGAAAGATTTAGAGGAAGAACATCAAAAATGGGTGAGAGACGGCGGAAAGCTCACCTTGGCCGAAAATGGGAAAAAGCTCGCCCGTTTTCGGCTAAGGGACCCTTTTATAGTGGCTGGCCAGACCACGTTCGGGGGCCGAATGTGCCTCCGCATGCATGCCATGTTCGGCGGCCGAACATGAGGTTCGGCGGCCGAACCTGAACTTCCCTCACTCATGCTTTCGGGGGCCTAACGTGCCTCCAAAACGCATGCATGTTCGGCGGCCGAACTTAGCTTTCGGCGGCCGAACCTGGGTTTTCCTCCAAAGACTTTTCTTGTAAAAACTCATTTTATTTAATACTTAAAACCATTAAAAACATGAAAACATTTCATAAAATATGATTCTACCCTTCTAGAGGTTTTCGACATCCGAGGTTCCACCGGACGGTAGGAATTTCGATACCGGAGTCTAGCCGGGTATTACACCGGCGGCCTTAAGCCGATCTGGATCCTAGCGCCGGTAGCGGTCCGATTTTTGGGTCGTTACAATTATATCATCAACATAAACCAAAACATAAAGTATAATATCAGCCTTGTAAAGCACAAAGAGTGAATTATCAGATTTAGATTCATGAAAGCCATATTGTGTTAGAAAAGTCTTCTATGCCATGTACCAAGCCTTGGGAGCTTGCCACAACTCATAGATAGCTTTGTTAAGTTTGCAGACATAGGTTGAGAATTCAGAACTAATATAACCCTTAGGTTTTCTCATATAAACCTCATCATCCAATTTTCCTTGTAAGAAGGCGTTGTTTACATCTAATTGATGTAGCTGCCAATGATTCTGTACTGCAATTGTAAGCACAAGTTGAACTGTCACTGGTTTAACTATCGAGCTAAAGATGGAATGATAATCAATTCTCGATCTCTATGTGAAATCTTTAGCAACAAGGCGAGCTTTATACCTATCAATGTCTCCATTTGCTTTGTATTTGATCCTGAAAAGCCATTTATAGTCAACAACATTATGTAAATCATTAGGAGGAACCAAATCCCATGTCTGATTTCAAATCAAAGCTTTATATTATCATCCATGGCTGCATACCACTTCTCATCATTTCTAGCTTGTTTAACAATTGCAGGTAAGCTGGGTTTGTCTACTATTGCTAGGTAATCAAAGATCTTTGGTTTGAAAATATTGTTCTGAGACTGAGATCTAGTGATTACCCGACAAACAGGTTGTACATTTGATTGAGGTGAAATTTCAGTAGAGGTATTAATAGGCTGGACATCTAATTGAGGTGAAACAACAGTAGATGAAAGAGAAAGTTCTGTTTGATTTAAGGTGGAAGGAGAAGAAGAAGACGTACTTGATGATTGTGACGCTGCTGAACCAGAAGAAGCCTCCCCTAACACGTTGCTTGAAGGTTGATTTGCATGTCTTGGAATGGAGATAGTAATAGGGGATGGGAATGAATTATCTGGGTGGGATGAACTAGACTGATCATGCTGTTGTAATGGTGTATCAAGATTATGCCAAATTGGAAGAGAAGAGCTGAAATTTACGTGTTTGAACATGGTCTGAAAAGGAAATTCATACTCAATAAACGTGACATCCCTAGACAAATAAATCTTTGAAGAAGTTGGATCAAAACATTGATAACTATGATACTGAACAGAAAAACCTAAGTACACACAAGGGCGAGATCGTGGTTCAAGTTTGTGTTTGGTATAGGGTTTCAGCCATGGAAAACAAAGACAACCGGAAGTTCTAAGGTTAGAGAGAGTAGGGTCTGACTAAAACAAAGTCTGATAAGGAGATGAATAAGAAAGTGTACATGTGGGTAATCTATTGATTAAGTAGACAGCACTGACACAAGCGAAAGACCAAAGATTGTATGGCAGAGAGGCTTGATGTAAAAGAGTTCGAGTAGTTTCAATGATATGACGATATTTTCTCTCAGCTTGTGCTATTCATTGTGGGATATAAGGAGGGGAGAGAAAGTGTTGAATTCCATGGTGGTTAAGAAATTGTTTAACAGCAAGAAATTCGCCCCATCATCCGAATAAACACTCTTAATGGTGGTTTGGAAAAAACTTTCCACTGTGGATTTAAAGGTAGAAAAGACTTGAAGAACATCACTTTTATTTTTTATGGGATAAAGCCATGTATATTTTGAAAATTGGTCAACAAATATGACATAATATATGTGTTTATCAATGGATTCTAAAGGCGATGGTCCCCAAACATTTGTGTAAATTAATTCTAATGGTGTATGACTTTTGAGAGATATGGTGGTGAAAGGCAAACGAACACTTTTAGTACATGAACAAGAATGACAATAATGAAACTTAGTGGAATGAGAATAAGGCAATGAAAATGAATTCAAAATACTTTTTAAAGTTCTTAAATTGGGATGACCTAATTGATGATGCCATAGACTTAAACTTAGAGCAAACGCAACAATATTTGCGGAACGAAAAGAGCAAGTTGTGTTGGATTGTGAAATTGACCAGACATACAAATCATCATTGTTTACTTCGCGTAGAAGAGGCGCATCTGTGCTCAGTGCCTTCACATAAAAATCAAAAGGAAAAAATTCAATGGAGGTATTATTTTGTTTACAGAATTGAGACACAGATATCAATTTTTTTTTAATTTGAGGTGCACACAAAATATTCTGTAAATGAAAATCTTTAGATGAAGAGGGTAGAGAAACATAACCTGTATGAGTAATCAGTATACTAGTACCATTGCCCATTGTAATACCTTTAGGATTAGAATAAGCATGTGGTGGCATCAAATTCATTGAATTATCAATAACATGATGAATGGAACCATTGTCAACAACCTATGGATTTGGTTCATTGTGAGCAGCATACATAGCTTTGGCATCAATATAACTATGAGACTTGGATCGGCAAACACTAGCAACATGACCGATCTTGCTACAGAGTTGGCATTGAACAACAGAGTATGAAGTTTGCTGCCATGTGAAAGGCTGTGAGCAATGCCATTGCGGGAAAAATGGTTGTTGATGATTATAGTGTGAGTAGCGATGTTGAAATAATCTTTGGTGATTCTGATTGTTCCATCGCTGCTGCGGTCGTTGATTAGTTTGCGATGTAGCAGTTGATTGAGCAACCTGCACTGTAATTATAGGCTGAGGCTTCTTGACATTTTCATGTTTGAGAAAGAGCTCATGATCTGTCAGTTTATCATGAAGCTCTCCCAAACTGATTGGAGTGTCCCTTGCACGAACTACCGCACTAATCTCCTTATAGTCTGAACCAAGCCCACTAAGAATTTTCACAATTAACTCAGTGTTGTCAATTGGAGAGCCTGCAGCTGCCAATTCATTTTCCAAGTTACGAATATCTCTCAGATATTTCTCAACAGTTTTCGTGTCTTTCTGCATTTTGGCAAGCAAATCGCGAAAAGTAAAAATCCTTGTTTGTGATTTATTAGCATAAGTGATATGGAGGTGATCCTAAACTTGTTTTAAAGTGTGAGTATTAGCAATGGAAGGAGAAATCATGGGCTCGACAAACGCCATGAGAGCATTGCGGATCAGATTGTCTTGATGAGACCATAATTTGTATTCTGGATTCAAGATGTCCATATTTGTTTGCTTGATCATCTGAGTAGGAGGTTCAACAGAACCATCAACAAAATGAAGCAAATCATAACCACATAAAAAAAGTAAAAATCTAGGTTTTCCATGTTGAAAAGTTTGTACTGCTGGACAGCTTGATAGGAAGTTGTGATGAAGGGTTGAATGTGATGATTTGATTGTTTCGAAGAATGGTTGATGTATGTCCAATGTTAAAGATGGGAAATTTTGGTGAGAATGAGTCAGATTCAGTTTCAGTTGCCATTGGATCAATTTGATGATTGTGAGAATAAAGGAAAAGAGAAACGTATCAGTTTGGGTTGAGCTCTAATACCATAAAGAAACAAAGGATAAACTGTGTTTTTGTATATATGGATTAACATATATTACACTATATTTATAATACATGTATTGATAAGATAAGAGTTAATCTAAAATACAAACTTAGATTGTGATAAGAGTGATTGTTAACTACTCCTAATATCATGTTAAGGTAGTTTCACTAATAGGTGGAACATTTGGTTGTTATTCTTAATTTATCATTCTTTATACTCGCAATCTCATACTTCTATCCGTCAGAAATTTTAATTAATAACATTCGATTAAGATGAAATAAAAAAAATTAAAAATTAAAAATTTTTATTGAATTGTGGAAAATTGAAAAGTGTTTTTAAAATCAAGAAAATGACTATTTATAATAGCAAAAGATTTAATATAAAAAAAATATAAAAAAATTTTAAAAGTTAATTAAAATGTAAAATTAGCCTCCTAAATAATGGAATTTGAGTTTTGAACTCTCTGACATGCTTACGGCCTTCATTTAAAAATTTTATTTTCAAAAAGTTATTGTGAACTTTCAACATACATCCGCAGCAGAAATTAAATTCAGTCCAACTCTATCATAAAATTTAAGACTAATTGATCCATATCACTTTTTAAATTAAATTCAGTCTAAATCTATTATTAAATTTAAGATTAATTGATCCATATCACGCTTTAAACTGTATAATCTTCAACAATAATTTTTTAGCACATTAATATGTCTAACTATCTTTGATTCAAAAAATATATATATATATCTCTAACTATCTATTTGAAATTAAAAATTCTATAGAACTTTAATTTAATTAATTTTTTAATAATTTCTTTTATTAAAATAAAAGAATTTAACTCTTTTTAACTAAAAAAAAAATTTATTTTAAAAAGTTGAAATTTTATATAATTTTATAAAAAAAAATAATTTTTTTTCTTATAAAATAAATCATGCAAAATGACGAGTAAACAACTGATAATTCTAGAACTATTTTCTTCAAGCACCCCCAGAACATGCAGGCCAACATACATGCTCCTATACATGCTCCTAAATGGATATTTACTACTTTCATTTTCAGCAATGCGTCACATCTATTCTCTCTCTCTTTTTTTTAACCAAACGTCTACATTAGATATAATCTTATTATTTTCAATCTCAAAAACATCATATTCTTAAAATTCAGACATATCACTTACGGTCCTCGATGGTGTGCCATTCAATCTTCATAATCAAAATTAGAAAATTCAAATTCACTATAAATAAAAATCGCTACCTGTATTTACCATTCTCACCTTACCACCTCTTATTCTTTCTTCGGATATTTTTAATCCGCCTCTTCTCCTTCTCATAATTTATCTTCCACTCTTAATAGAATCATTGCCACCAAAACCTAAGATCTACATAACCCTTTCAATGATCAGCACATTCTGTAGAATCCCTCCTGCCACTCAACTCTTGCATTTCTTTGTTAAATACCTCCTCCTTAATCCTCTATCATTGCCTGAACCTCTTAAAGGCACTAATTTGCATCTTCCTCTATTCATAATTGGTTATCTACTTAAATTACTATTGTCATTTTTTTTATCTACAAGTGCCTAAACACTTAATAGCATCAAATAAAGGAGTCATAGTAAAGTGTATATGACACAGTAGTGTTTTAAATTTTACTGCAAACTTGAACCGGATCTAACTTTTGCTGCCGATGTCAGATGCAGACTCACGATAACTTTTCGGAAAAAGAATTTTGATACGCATGACTTTCAAATGTGTGAGAGGACTATAGACTTGTCACAAAATTTGATATGAAAATTTCATCGTTTAAGGGGTCAATTTTGTATTTTAATTATTTTTTAAATATTTTTATAATTTTATATATTAGGGATTTTCTTTTATTATAAATAGTATTTCGTAACCATTAGACAATCACTTTTCAACTTTTCAAAAATTTCAATAAAATTTTTCGACTTTTAACTTATGGTATATACTGCTTTCTTAAATAATAAACCTCTATCATATAAAATTCATACTTGATTAGAGTTTATTAAATAGGGTTACCAAATATATTGCCATCAATCTGAGTTTACATGATTTTGCAGAAAAATGTGTGTTTTCAGTTAACTAAGAATTTTACAAAAATATATGAAAAATTCTTTAATGTATTTTTTTTTTTGTTTAGTGGTACTTCCACTTTTATATATTTATTTTTTAAATTTTGAATGGATATTATTTTTTAATATTAATTTTAAGTGGGTTCATTAATAAATTTTAACGAAAATTTCCATAGTATATATACAGTGGAAGAAATTTCTTTTTTACTTGAACTTTTGCAATATCTAACTCTAGCTAAAATTAAGTCTTTTCTTTAAAAATTTTCCCAAATCTTTTTATTTTACTCAAACTAAGCCCTTTCTTTAAAAAAATAAAACAAAATTTTTTCAAATTTATTATTAATAAAATATTAATTTTATATTTGAAATTTACATATTTAAATAAAAATAAATAATGGAAAAATAAAAAAAAATCAACACAACTCCTCTACAGACTCCAGAAATCAAGATCACAAAATTGGTTTTTCCTTTTTTTTTTTCCTTTTTATATCCATTAATTTGTTACTAGGTCTATTATACTACAATTAAATTGGAAAAAAAGGTAAACGACTCTTATATCACATTGAATTTCATTTTTATTTGTCATATTTTTAACTCATTATATGATATTTCACATTATATCCCAACATAATTTTATAGGCTAAATATATATTTTCATACATAAATTTTATAAAAGAAATTTTTAAGACACCTTAATTTTAAAAACATTTTATAACACAATTAAATTATTTAAGAGTGTAATTAAAATGATATTACAATCTTAATATAAAATAACATAAATTATAAACGTACTGGTATATATTTACAAAATTTAAATTATTGTCTACTTTACCTCTAACAATTAATAGCCTAATTATAATAATTATATACAATATAGATATTTTAAAATAGAAATTTACCTTATATTTTCACACTGAAATCCTATTTGTTTTATGGAAAATTATGCACCGTAAATGCATTTAAAATCTTAAATAGATTAAGAGAAAAGTGTGTAATTTTAAATAAAAAATAAGTTGTTTTATAAAATATGACGTCTGCCTTAAATAGGTATAAAAAAATTTTAAAAAATAAAAAAATAGTGACGAGCTATTATATAGCCAAAGTTAAATAATAAATATAAATCTCTGAATGAACTTTTCGAATTGGGGTCTTAATAGTGATTCTGACACTCGTAGCAAAAGTTATGTCCAAAACAATTTGATTGGTGTTGAATTTGTCAATTAAAACTTATTTCCCTTTCCTTGATTCAAAAGAATTTGTAGTAGAGCAAATGAATGTCGATCTCATAGAGGTCTTAACTTTATTTAATTTAGATAACTAGTAGAATAAGAAGAATAGTTTAAAATAAAGAGAGAATAAGAAAATTATTGTTGAAAAAAATTGATTTTGCCTTAGGCAAGCAAAAAATTTTAAATAAGAAAAACAATGCAATTGAGATGATAAAATAAATAATTAAATTAAAACTTGGTTGAAGGTAATCAAATTGAGAGGTTCGCGGTTGATCATTGATTAAAAAAATAATTCATTTTATTATTTATTGTTTGGTTATAGTGTTGAAACACGTAAATCCCACCAGTTCTTCCTTATAATTAAACCACCAGTTCTTCCTTATAATTAAATTAATCTGCTTCGCACTTAAATTAATTTATAGTTAATTAATAACCTCAACACGTGTGTAGATTTAATTAGTTAACTATTTTAAGATAGAAGAATCTAAACTTGATCAATAATGACACGCGAATTATTTAAATCAAATCAATTAATTTCTTAACATAAATGAATATGCTAATTGTTGTTTGTTATTAATCCAATTAAATAATTACGGATTTAATTGAATTAATTAACAATATGTTGTCTTTCCACGAGATTCAATGGACCCTTTGAATTTCTAAGAGTACAACAATGAAGGTGGTGTTCCTCGAAAACAGAAATTAATTGAAAATAGAAATAAGATGAAGAGAAGTTAAGAACATAATCTCACAACTTGAATAAACCTCAATTTTAATTAACCTTCAACTAGAAAGAAGTGTTTAGCCTCTAAGAGTCATAATAAAATTGCAAAAACTAAAGAAAAGAGAAGAAGAAGGGGGCGGCAAGGGGGGCGGCCGAATATGAGAGAGGAGAAGAAGAAGAGAAGAGAAGAAAAATATATGATGCTAGGTTAATTCTTTGATAGCCTTTATATAGACTTTTTCCCCAACAAAAAGATAAAAATTCTCAATTTAAAATAAACTCTACTACTCTTATCTTATCCCTATCCTAATCTAATTATGTTTGCTCCAATTTAGAGTTGATCTTATCTCTGTATAGCTGAAAAATCGTGATGAACTGGTGAAATTTTGAATTCTCGAGTTGTCCATTGTCTTGGGCTACAGCCTTGTCCAAGGCTATAATTTCCCAGTTCGAAAATCTTCTAATTGAACCTTTTTTTATTCCTTTTCTTAATTTCTGCTAAAAAACCTGTCCAAAATCAAATTTCAAGTAAAAATTAATTAATTATATCAAAATCATAGCAAAATCATGGAATTTAATAAGAAAAAAGTGGTGAGTTTTGCAACTCATAAGCCAAAATGTTTTACCGCTCAGTGGGCGCATTTGGGCCGGTCTGACTATTCTAAATATTTTGGCCCATCTCGTCCACATTAGTCTCCTCCACTGGGAAAGAACTCAACCTTGAGTGAAACAAAAGATTTGGATACAAAGGAACATCAGAGTCGTAGTACCTGAATATGTCTGCCACATTAAATGTCTTGGAAATACCCATGGTGTCTAGAAGATCTATCACATAAGTATTATCATTGATGTGCCTAAGTACTAAATAGGGCCCATTGTAACGACCCCAAAATGGACCGTCACCGGCGCTAGGATTCAGGTCGGCTTAAGGCCGCCAGAACCCGTAGCAAGCCTGCTATACTCTCTGTGTACCTGTAAATCTCATACATGATCATACATTTTCTGTGCAAATAAAAACTCTTTTCTGAACCAAGGCTTAACCTGTGCATGCACTATCTCTGTACTCTGTACTCTGTACTCTGTACCCCTGACTAGAGCTTGCTCTAGATGGGTTAACTCATACCTGTTAAGCCTGGTTTTTCAAATACTCTGTAAAACATATACATATACAGATCATGTACATAACAAAAGATTTACAACACAAAATAACTAAGTCAAGCACAACTTTAACTGTATACACAACTAGTACATCTTTTAATATTACATGTCCACTCTAAGCTATTACAAAACTCTTTTTTTCTTCCTGTACTCTACTGATCTCCACTGTACACTGTACACTGAACCTGCAAAACTGGGGTTAAGGGAGTGGGATGAGCTCTATGGCCCAGTGAGTAGAACAGTAAAACATATCATTAAAACATGACCTTATGGAATGCATCATAACACAGACAATCCACAGCAAGGGTAAACCTGTCACCAAATAGTCCCTGTATCTCATACCAGGGCGTAGTCAAAGGCACCTGGATTTCCTGTCTCATATATGTATATGTGTATATAACACCTGTACTTACCATTGCCAGGGCGTAATCAAAGGCTCCTGGACTTTACTATACCTGCCAGGGCGTAGTCAAAGGCTCATGGACTTCTATACCTGCCAGGGTATAGTCAAAGGCTCCTGGACTTATCTCAGTGACTATTGGATCATTCAGCATTCACCCACATCAACAAACAACGACGCAATGCAACATATTCGTGGATTCTAATGCAATCAACCTACTGCATAACCATGATGCATGAAATATGCTAAAAACATTCCATTTCTCAAGTAAACAAATTAAGTTTAGTTCCACTCACCTCTGGCTATCTGGACTGACTCTGCAGGCTCTGTAGATTCTGGAGCAGTACTCACTGCTGCTCTCTCTGGTTCCTCTGGTCTGTGTAGGCACAGATAAACTCAAATGAGGGACCAAACTAACTCAAGAACAACTCTATTAACCTCCCCAAGAATCCCCTTAACCTCACTCAAACATCCATGCAAAGCATGCAAAGGAAGGCTGGATAGAACACTTTCGGTGGCAGGTTCAGCGGCCGAAAGTCCTCTCCAGAGCCGAAACTCATGCACCTTCGGCGGCCGAATCTCAACTTTCGGCAGCCGAACCCTTTCGGGGGCAAGTTTCAAGGGCTGAAAGGCACTCCAGAGACGAAAGTCTCTATCCTTCGGCGGCACCTTCGGCGGCCGAAACTCCCCTCTAGAGCCGAAAGTCCAAAAGCTCGGGGGCAAGCTTGGGCAGCCGAAGCCACCTCCTCATGGGTTCGGCGGCCGAATGTACCTTCGGCTGCCGAACCTGAGTTCATCAGCAAGGCAGAAACTTGCTTTGCCTTTCGCCAAATGCACAAAACGCTCCCAATCTCAAACATCTCAATTCCTCAACTTGCATACACCCAAGTATATGCTCAAAGGGGTCAAAAACTACCTAAAAACCCCAACAAACAGCAAAGCATAACACATATACAAGCTTTTCTCACAAAATCATCAAAAACTCTCTTTTAACCCTATTCATGCAACTCTCCCCCAAAACCTCAAAACTCTTCCATAAAACATAAAAACAAGCTCAGGATTTTCACTTACCTCTTGAAACCAAGAAGATGAACGATCCTAACGTGGAGTTTTGGAGCAACTCTCCTTTAAACTCTCCAAACTTCACAACTTTGTGTTTTTAGCTCAAAACCTTCAAAAAACTATAAAACTCAATCAAATCTTTGCACGATTGAATGAAAACATGAAGAAAACATCAGGAAGACAGAGTCTCACCTCAGAAAGTGAAAGAAAGCGGCAAAGCTTATCCTTTCAACCGACTGAGAGTCTTTTATAGGTGGTTGGCCAGACCACCTTCGGCGGCCTATCGTGAAACCGAAAGCCATGCATGTTCGGCGGCCGAATGTCTCCTTCGGCGGCCGAACCTGGCTTTTCTGCCTTGGTTCTTTTCTTTCAAAAACTCTTTTCATTTCAACTTTAAAATATGAAAACATACTATATTACTTTAGAAAAACATAACTCTTACCCTTCTAAAGCATTCCGACATCCTGGATTCCACCGGACGACAGGCATTCCGATGCCGGATTCTAGCCGGGTATTACACCCATATTTCTTGGGTTGCAGCTTTCTGTATGTATCAATCGGGAACTTCTTCTTGTGCAGGAACACCATCATTGAATCTCCAACTTAGGAGACTTTTTTGTCGCCTATGCTTATCTGTAGCTTGCTTGTACTTTGAGTTCGCTTGCTCCAACTTTTGCTCAACTTTTTTCTGCACATCCACAATCTGCTTAGCCATATGCTTTGCTGGAACACTAGCATTTGTACCTTTTGGCAGCTTGATCAAATCTAATGTATGTTGTGGCACCTTGGTGTAGACAACAGAAAAAGGTGAGCAGCTAAGAGCACTATGGACCGCACTATTATAAGCAAATTCAGCTTGAGGAAGAATAAGGTCCCAATGCTTCGGTTTATCTCCATAAAGACTGCGAATCAGGTTGCCTAGGGACAGATTGACTAGTTCTGTTTTGCCGTCAATCTATGGGTGAGCGGTACTGCTAAACTACAAGAAAGAATCAAACATTTTCCACAGTTTCCATAGTGTCCTCTAGAAATAGCTAAGGAACTTGCTATCATGGTCTGAGATAATAGATTTTGGAACTCTATGAAGACGGATGACTTCTTTGAAGAACAACCTAGCAATAGTGACTGCATCTGAGATTTTCCTGCAATGAATAAAGTGTGACATCTTCAAAAGCCTGTCAACTACAACAAAAACAGAATCAATGCCTCTTTGCATGCGAGGCAGTCCCAGCACAAAGTCCATAGATAAATCTTCTCAAATATTTTCTGGAACTGGCAGAGGTAGGTATAACTCATTGTTCTTGGACTGGCCCTTAGATCTTTGGTAAGTGTAACACTTCTCCACAAATCTGTAGGCATCCCTTCTCAGGTGTGGCCAGTAAAACCTTTCTTTAACGGCTGCCAAAGTCTTGTCTCTCTTAAGGTGACCTACTAATATGCCTCTATGCAAGTTACTAATCACCTTCTCCCTCAAGGAGGTTTTCAGAATGTACAGCTGGTTCTCATGCATTAAGTAACCATCAGATAAATAAAATAAAAAAACTGGGTGATTAGTTGTAATACCCGGCTAGACTCCGGTATCGGAATTTCTACCGTCCGGTGGAATCTCGGATGTCGGAGATCTCTAGAAGGGTAGAACCATGCTTTCATAAAATGTTTTCATGTTTTTAATGGTTTTAAAGTATGAAACTAAATGAGTTTTTGCATGAAAATAGCATTGGAGGAAAACCCAGGTTCGGCCGCCGAAAGTCAAGTTCGGCCGCCGAACATGCATGCGTTTTGGAGGCACGTTAGGCCCCCGAAAGCATGAGTTAGGGAAGTCCAGGTTCGGCCGCCGAAAGTCAAGTTCGGCCGCCGAACATTGCATGGATGCGGAGGCACATTCGGCCCCCGAACGTGGCCTGGCCAGCCACCTATAAAAGGGGCACTTAGCCGAAATGGGCGAGCTTTCTCCCATTTTCGGCCACAGCAAGCTTCCGACCTTCCTTTTGCAACTCTTGTGTTCTTCTTCCAAATCTCTTCCATTTTTCTTGAGTTTTAAACCCACATTGCAAGTTTTGAGCATTTAAACCAAGTTTTGGAGCTTTGGGAACTCAGGAGCTCATTTTCGTGGATCTCCAAGTTTAGGTCGTCTTCCTCTCGATCTTCAAGAGGTAAGGGCCGATCTTAAGCTCCTTATATGTTTTAAGTAAGTTTTAAGTGATTTTATGGGGTAGAATGGCATGTATAGGGTTGTATGAGTTTTTAAGTAAATGTTAGGTTTTATGTGATTTTTGAGCAATGTGGCATGTTTGAGTATGTTTGAAGTGTTGTAGTTGGGGTATATGCTTGTTTGAGGCCCCTAGGAGCTTGTATGCATGTTTTGGTTGAGTGGTATGCATGATTGGTGAGTTTGGAGGCGAAAATGCACAAAGGAGCCAAGTTTCTGCCCTTTGGCAGAAACCAGATTCGGCAGCCGAAGGCACTTTCGGCCGCCGAACATGGCTGGGGAGGCAGGCCTTTCGGCTGCCGAAGTTGCCCCCGAAAAGAGACTTTCGTCTCTGTCTGGCACTTTCGGCCGCCGAAGGTGCCGCCGAACCTACCTGAGTTTCGTCTCTGTCTGGGACTTTCGGCCGCCGAAGGTGCCGCCGAAAGTGCCCTGTTCAGCCACTTCATGCATATCTCTATGTGATATTTTCAGGATGTTTTAGGGGGTTTTTGGGGAATATATTAGAGTTATGTTTATGTAAGTTTGGTCCCTCATTGGAGTCCACCTGTGTAGGTTCGGACTCGAGGAACCAAGGACCCCAGCAGTGAGCCAGCTGCTACAGAGTTTGTCAGAGTCAGCCAGAGGTGAGTGGAACTAAACTTAACCTTTTAAATTAAGAAATGAAATGTTTTTATCATGCTTCATGCATCATGATCATATTATAGGTTGTTTGCACTAGAATTCACGACTATGCCGCATTGTATTGTTGTGATAAATGATAGTGGATGGACATTAGGATGATTCATTAGCCTTCTATATACGAAGCCCTGTGGTGCCCATAATAGGGCCGGGCAATAACTCCGAGTACGAAGTCCTGTGGTGCCCATAATAGGGCCGGGCAATACGAAGTCCTGTGGTGCCCATAATAGGGCCGGGCATGGAGTTGAGGGATTTTTGAATCAATCCATCCGTGGTGTGATTTATTTGTGCAGTGACGCATTTCATGATAGCATGTTTTAAATATTCTTTTTACAGTTCTACTCACTGGGCATCTAGCTCACCCCTCTCCCCTAACCCCCAGGTTTGCAGGTACGGGATAGATAGTGAAGGCAAGAAGAAAAAGTCATATGTATGTAATAGTTAGATAGTGGACATGACAGTTGTATTATGATGAAATGTAAAAATATTCAGGATGTTAGGTAATGAGGTCATTGAGGATAGAGTTGTGCTTGACCATAATATATTGTTAATCCCTTTTGTATATACATGATCTTATGTTATGATGTTTATGTAAACTAACTCAACACAGGTTGTTTTGCCTTTAAGGCTTGATGAGATCCCACAGAGGGACTATGTTATGTATATGACCAGAGTATGCACAGGTTGAGTTAGTCGATGGCAGTATGTATGAAGAAAAGTTTAAATTTTTATGCATGTTGTTGATCATGTATGGGATTATACAGGTTTACAGGTTATATGTCAGGCTTGCTACGGGTCCCGGCGGCCTTAAGTCGACCCGGATCCTAGCGCCGGTAGCGGTCCGGATTTCCGGGGCGTTACATTAGTGGATACCTGGGACTATATCTCTGCAAAATCATCATCATGTGCATACTCCACTTTCAACTATTCAAACCCAATTATCTCTTGGCTCAACGTCAGCAGCAGTGTCACCCTCCCGGCTCAAAGCATCAGCAACTCGATTCTGTATACCTGATTTATGCTTCAAAACAAAAGGAAACTTCTGTAGGTATTGACACCACCATGCATGCATATTAGTACTAATCCATTTTTGACTATTCAAGTACTACAAGGTCTCATGGTCTGAATAAAGCATGAACTCTTTTGCAAACATGTAATGTTCCTATGTTTTAAGAGTACAAAATGCAGAATAGAATTCCTTATCATAAGTGCTCCATTTGCGTCTTGCATCACTGATCTTCTCACTGAAAAATACAACCGGCCTCTTCTCTTAAGACAAAACAGCTCCTATATCCACTCCACTAGCATCACAATCTACTTTGAACAGCTTTGTCAAAATCTGAAAGTGCAAGTATCGGTGCTATGTATAGCTTCTCTTTAAGGACGGCAAAGCTATTGGCTGCCTCTTCTCCCCACTGTAACTTCCTTTTCTTTAGACACTTTGTTATTGGGGCAGTAATAGTACTGAAATTTCTAATTAACCTCCTATAAAGTGTATAATTCTAAATGAAAAATAAGCTGTCTGATAAAATATGATGTCTGCTTTAAATAGGCGTACACAAAAATTTTGAAAAACCCTAAAATACTGATAAAAAAGTTTCAGAGACCATTTTGAGGCTAAATATTTTTTTTGGGACTCGTGACGAGTCGTTACATAGTCAAAGACAGGTAATAGATATAGATCTCTGAACGAGATTTTCGAAATAGAGTTTTAATAACGATTCTGACACTCGTCACAAAAGTTATGGTCAAAACTCTATTTGCTATTTAGTGGGCGCGTTTGGGCCGATTCACCTGTTCGAAATATTTCGGCTTATCTCGTCTGCATCAAAAATATTCTTAGGCAAACAATTTATACATTTTCTAACATTTTTTAGTATTTAAAAAATTAATTAATAAAAAATATTTTACTAATCAAAATAAAAATAAAATCATTTTAAGAAAAATGACTTTTCTTTTGTGCATTTTGAAAATTTTATTAATATATTTTATTTTTTTAATTAAAATTAAATAATAAAAAGTAAATTGTTTTATTGAAAAATATTTTATGTGAAAAATATTTTTATAAATATTTTTTGAAAGAAATATTTTTTAAATACATATTATTTTTGTAAATAAATAGAGTTTAAAAGAATGTTTTTTTAAAATTTAAATAGAGTCCAAAGAATTTTTTCTTTAAATTTAAATTAATCTAAAAATATTATAATAGATTTCGTAGGCAATTTGAGATGGGATTGCGATAGCATTTTAATTTTATTATTAAATAATTTAAATATATTTTTAAAATTTAAAGTATCACAACCGTTTTCTAATAAAATTGAGAGGTGTCTCATAATTGAGATGTTTGGCATCTTCCAAAAAATAATCCTAGGTTAGGATGGAATAATAATCAACTTAACTAAGTTGCTGTCCCATCTTGCCTAAAAGCACTTATAATTTTAGGCAATGGAATTATAGAAACAGGGACACGTAACCTCAAAAATCTCATGTCCGTTCACTAACAAGGCGCATACGCCCTTTCCTCCACTACTATTTTGTTTTATATTTAATTAAATTATATTTATAATTATATTTATTATAAAAATAAATAAATAAATAAAATATTACTTTATAATAGGACAGCATAGACAAATAAAACAATTCTCATATTGTTACTGTTAATTTATGGTAATATTAACTATTACAATAATTATTAATTTTTTAATAATAGACAGTTATTTAATAAATAATTTTTTTATAATTTATTCGATTAAAATATTAAATATTATTTTAAAATTATTATAAAAATCAAAATAATAATTGATCGAGACTCATTAAATCTATTTGTATATTTATTACTATTGGTGTACACCTAATAAGTCGGTTTGATTATCCTACTCCTATACTTCATGACAATTAAATTTTAACACCCGCAAAGTACCAAACCGCAACCCACGTGTCTAGTTAATGGCTGCTATATATGTATATTGCTGCAATTAAATATTTGTGCATGATCCTAGCTAGCTAAAATCATGCATTTGGATATGCTAATGATGGTGACTGCCTTGAAAAATATTGCCAACCTCCATTGTTCATTGAGAAAGTTTGACTCTCAATCCATATTGTGATGGATAATAAATCACCGATTCTCTATATAGTAGCCATTTCCATTTTCCTTTTATATTCACTTCCAAATATTATGAAATTAATAAATAAAAAAATACTTATAATATTGTATAATGTATTAAATTTCTGAATTCATCGTGATCAATTTTTCTACACCGATAAGATTTAGAGAATAAGTGAGATTTGGAGTTTGAATTTCTCTATCTACCTCTTATGTGGTATTCATCTTTATAGTGAGTTGGAGAAAAACTATCTCTCGTTGCATATTGATTGAAATTGTTAGTGGGTCAGACAACTAGAATGAGAAATGTTTTCGAATAAGAAATCCAAAGAAGCAGTAAGTCTGAGAAGCCCAAAAATAGAAGTAATTTTTTTAGAATAGTCTTTACTGTACAACTCACCATTCTCTTATATATTAGTATGTAAATACACAAGAATAACATAGAGTTTTTTTCATAAAATTTCTAGATCATTCCTTAAGTGTGTATAAATACAGAATATTAAGCAACAAAGAAAAGCATCTCATTTTCTCTTATTTTATAATTCTATTATTTTCTTCATGGTATTATCCCTATCCTGCTAACTTTTCTTGCCCATATACGGCTGACCGGAAAGAACTATATGTCATAAAGCAGGTCCATGAAATTAGCTCTGAAATCCAAAGATAAATTTAGATTTGTGGATGGAAGCTATAAGATGCCTGCTGGTGGAGATGCTAATCTTGACAAATGGAAGAAGGTTGATAGCATGGTCACAACCTAGACAATTAGCTCTTTGCCCAAAGAGTTGGTTGATGCTTTCATTTATGTAACCTCCTCAAAGGATTTATGGGAGAAACTCAATGAAAGATTCAAAGAAAGTAATGAGCCTCTTCTGTATCAGATTAAACATGACATAAGTAATCTAACTCAATCAAACAGATCAATTTCATTGTATTTTACTAAGATGAAAAAACTATGGGCTGAATTAGTTTGTTTAACATCATTGCCTATGTGTGAATGTGGAGCTTCTAAGCTATTAGATTATATAAATAGTAAAGATAAACTTGTGCAGTTTTTAATGGGACTAAATGAATCTTATGATCATATGAGAAATCATATCCTAATAATGGTGTAATACCCGGCTAGACTCTGGTATCGGAATTCCTACCGTCCGGTGGAATCTCGGATGTCGGAAACCTCTAGAAGGGTAAAAGCATGTTTTCATGTTTTAATGATTTTAAATACGATTCTAAAAGAGTTTTTGCATGAAAAGTCCTTGGAGGAAAACCCAGGTTCGGCCGCCGAAAGTCAAGTTCGGCCGCCGAACACGCATGCGTTTTGGAGGCACGTTAGGCCCCCGAAAGCATGAGTGAGGGAAGTGCAGGTTCGGCCGCCGAACCTCATGTTCGGCCGCCGAACATTGCATGGATGCGGAGGCACATTCGGCCCCCGAACGTGGCCTAGCCAGCCACTATAAAAGGGTCCCTTAGCCGAAAATGGGCGAGCTTTTTCTCCCCATTTCGGCCAAGGTGAGCATTCCGCCATCCTCCCTCGATCTTGAGTGTTTTCCTTAGATCTTCCATGATTTTCACGGGTTTTAACTTTGGTTTTGAAGATTTGTAAATAAAAAGCAAGTTTTGGGTACTTGGAGGTTCAAAGAGCTCAATCTCTCCATCTCCAAGCTAGGATCGCTCTTCCTCTCGTTTCTTCAAGAGGTAAGCTCGGATCCACCCTTGTTATGTGTTTTAAGTAAGCTTTAAGTTGTTTTATGGGTAGAGATGCATGTTTAGGCTTGTTGATGAGTTTATGGGTTTTAATGTTTTGATGAACAATGTATGTTGTTTGTGTGTGTGTTGAAGTGTTGTAGTTGGGGTATATGATAGTTTGAGACCCCTAGGTGTGATGTATGGTGTTTATGCATGTTTTAGAACAAGTTTATGCATGATTTAAGAGTTGGGAGGCAAATGTGCATAGAGGAGCCAAAGTTTCTGCCCTTTGGCAGAAACCAGGTTCGGCAGCCGAAGGGAGTTTCGGCCGCCGAACATGGCTTGAGAGGCAGCTTTAGGCTGCCGAAGCTTGCCCCCGAAAGTTGGAGTTTCGGCTCTGTCCGAGACTTTCGGCCGCCGAAGGTGCCGCCGAACATGCATGAGTTTTGCCTCTGTCTGGGAGTTTCGGCCGCCGAAGGTGCCGCCGAACCTGCCTGACTTTCGGCTCTGAAGGGACTTCCGGCCGCCGAAGGTGCCGCCGAAAGTGCCCTGTCCAGCCTTTTCTTGCATGTTTCCTAGGAGTGTTTTGAGGTGTTTTTAGGAGGTTTTTGGGGGTATGTTTAGAGTTATGTTCTTTTTGTTTGGTGCCTCATTTGAGTCCACCTGTGTAGGTTCGGACCCGAGGAACCGAGACCCCCGGTTGTGAGATAGTCGTTCAGAGTTCGTTGTTAAGCTTCAGTCACCAGGTGAGTGGAACAATCCCTTAAGTTTTAAAGTAAAGTAAATGAATAAATGAATGAATCATAAAGCATTGCCCATGCATCATTATGCCATGCAATAATTCAGGATGTTTGCATTAGAATTCACGAATATGCTGCATTGCATAAATTGATGTTGATGTGGATGGTTGTTGGGTGATCCATAGTCCTCTGATGCTATGTTATGATGATATGTTATGGAAGACCAGCGAGGCCCATTCTACGCCCCTGGCACTATGTAAGAGAAAGACCAGCGAGGCCCATTCTACGCCCCTGGCATTTTGGAATGTTAAGATATGTAAGAGAAAGACCAGTGAGGCCCATTCTACGCCCCTGGCATTTGGAGATGTTGAGGACTAATGGTGACAATACCATCCTTTATGTGATTAGCTGTGATGTGTTGCATTTCATGAAAGCATGAATAAGAAAAAGAAAGAAAAAGTTAAATAATAATAATAAAATGAATAATAATATACCTAAAAATGGAGGAATTAAAACAAATGTTTTTAGTTTCTAAAATGAATAATAATATACCTAAAAATGGAGGAATTAAAGCAAATGTTTTTAGTTTCTGCTCATTGGGCTTTTTAGCTCACCCCCTCTCCCCTAACCCCAGTCTTGCAGGTGCAGAGTAGATAGAGAAGTCAGCAGAGTAAGAGAAGTTTATGTAATAGCTTAGCTGTGGACATGGTTTGTTGGTAATGTAAAGTATGAGATGTAATGTAATGTAAGTTTGATAATGTGCTTGACTAGAGTCTGTTGTATTCCCTGTGCACATGGTCTTGTATGAGATATAATGTTTTTTTTTATGATGCCTATGTAATCCAAGCCTATGTTATGTTATGTTACCCCATTGGAGTATTTGATGAGGACTCCAATGAGAGGTTTATGTTATGTTTGTGCATGCACAGGCTAGGCTTGGCAAAGAAATGTTTGAATGAAAGAAAGTTTTTAATTTTTATGTATGTTGTTGACCATGTATGGGATTAAACAGGTTCACAGGATGTATGTTTGGCTTGCTACGGGTTCTGGCGGCCTTAAGCCGACCTAAATCCTAGCGCCGGTAGCGGTCCGGTTTCCGGGTCGTTACAGAGTGGTATCAGAGCCCTAGGTTCATATGGTCGGACCTAGAGTGTCGGGCTCATAGATGTGATAGAAAGTCAAGCACAATAGGAAATCATGTCCACTAGGATAGGATGTAGAGTCCTGTCTAGAATGAAAGTATGATATGCCATGAGATATGCTATGTATATGATGTGGGTTCATGTGTTTCCACATGAACCATTGGATGCTAATGTTTTGTTATCTGTGCTGTTTTTCAGTAAACAGAATGCGAGGAACTCGTCGATCAGCTAGATTGACTCGAGTACCACCGGAGGATGAGGGCACGAGCGCCCGTCCTCCAGCATTGCCAAGGGCAATGTCGAGCAGGTCCAACAGGGACAGAGCAGTGGGAGACCCTAGAAGATCTCTGGATCTGGGTAGAAACAGATCAGTAAGAGGAACGGTTCAAGGAGGCAGGTCAGTGGATGTGGGAGAAGAGATGGATGTGGACCAGAGGAGGGATGGTAGTCTTGGTGTGAGCATGCCAGAAGAGGGCATGGGTGAGTCTCAGGGAGGCACTCAGGCCTCGGGGTTTGTTCTACCACCCCAGTACCCACCTTTTTCACCATACCCCGGGTATTCGATGGGAAGTACATCGGATTACCCCAGTGTTAATCCTTACCCTTCTCACATGCCATACCCACCTTTCTACCCACAGTATCCACAGTACCCTATGTACCCACCTCCATCCTTCCATCCAGGCACAGCAAACCCTATCCCAGGGGATGCCGCACCTCCACCACCAGCAGAAACCGCAGTTATAGAAACCCAAAGACCTCAACCTACCTCATCTGGAGGGAGCAAGGCCAAGATGACCGACTATATGAAGTTGGGTGCTCCCCAGTTTGATACCGGTGATGATCCGTTTGTGTACCTGGAGAAGGTCAAAACAATTACAGATGAGATAGGGGCTGATGACAGTAGAGCCATTCAGATGGCTGGTTTCACTCTGAAATGTAAGAAGGCACGAGAGTGGTTCAAGAACTATGTGAAACCAAGGGTGGACAGTTTGTCATGGGAGGAGTTTGCGAATGAGTTCGCAGGATGGGCTTTCCCTGACAGTTCCAGGGAGCTGAAGGTGATTGAGTTTGAACAGCTGAAGCAGACAGATGAGATGGGTGTCGATGAGTACACCGATAGATTCTTAGAGTTGTTGCCGTTTGCTGGGCAACATCTGGACACAGATCCGAAGAAGTCGAGGAGGTATATCATGAGGCTCAATTCCAGGTATTCCTCTTTGATTCAGTCAGCTGATAGAGAAAGTTTCCATGCCATTATAGACATGGCCAGGAGAATGGAGGCTAGTGCCGTAATAGAGGGAAAAGTCAAGCAGTCAGTGGCACAACCTTCTGGTTCTAAGACCCCAGGTGGGGGAAGGATAGACCCTTCATCCTTGAGCTCAGCTAGTAAGAAGTGGGGCAGTACCGCTAAGAAACCAAAGAAGAATAAGTTCTAGAGCAAGATCAAATCAGGTTTGGGATTAGGAGGAGGCTCAAGCTCTGGTGCTGATAATGCAGTGTGTGCAAGGTGTGGTAAGCTACACAGGGGGGTATGCCGGTTTGGGACGACAGCCTGCTACAGGTGTGGGCAAGAGGGACACATGTCTTGGGAATGTTCGAGAGCAGTTCCTACGGCACAGCCCCAGCAGACAACTTCGGGTAGCGTAGCACAGCCAGCAGCTTCAGCCGCAACACAGGCTAGTGGCAGAGGCCGAGGGAGAGGGTCAGCCTCTTCTTCATCAGTTTACAGAGGGGAAGGTCCGTCAGCTCCAGCACGGATCTTCACAATGACACAGCAGGAGGCAAACGCATCCAACACCGTGGTGTCAGGTAATATCATCATTGGTTGTTCAGATGTTTATGCCTTAATGGACCCGGGTGCATCCCATTCTTTTGTTTCTCCGAGAGCGGTCGAGAGGTTGGGTTTGATGGTCTCTGGGTTAGAGTGTCCCCTATGGGTTAGCGGACCCAAATGTGACCCGTCAGTGGCAGAGTCAGTCTGCCAGTACAGTCCAGTTTTCATAGAGGGAAGATGCCTATCCGCCGACCTAGTGGTTCTAGACTTGACAGATTTTGACGTCATTCTAGGGATGGATTGGCTATCTACCCATGGTGCTACCTTGGATTGCAGAGACAAGGTAGTTAAGTTCAGATGTCAGGATGGGTCAGAGGTTGTCTTTAGAGGAGACAGGGGGAGTACACCTAGAGGTTTGATATCAGCCCTACAGGCTCGTAGGCTGCTCAGGAGGGGTTGTCAGGGTTATCTAGCTCATGTGAGAGAGCTAGACAGAGATGTCAGAGAGCCCGCCTCGGTGCCTGTGGTTAGAGAGTTCTTAGATGTTTTCCCAGACGAGCTGCCAGGTTTACCGCCTCCTAGGGAGATAGAGTTCGAAATAGAATTGATGCCAGGAACCAGACCGATCTCTATCCCTCCCTACAGGATGGCGCCAGCAGAACTGAAAGAGCTTAAAGAACAGTTGCAAGAGCTGGTAGACAAGGGTTTCATCCGACCGAGTGCCTCACCTTGGGGTGCTCCAGTGTTGTTCGTGAAAAAGAAGGATGGATCCCTCAGACTTTGTATCGACTATAGACAGTTGAACAAGGTTACTACCAAGAACAAGTACCCGTTGCCTAGGATCGATGATCTATTCGACCAGCTAGCAGGAGCAGGTTGTTTCTCCAAAATAGATCTGAGATCTGGGTATCATCAGCTGAGGATCAGAGATGAAGATGTGCCAAAGACAGCATTCAGGACCAGATATGGGCATTTTGAGTTCCTAGTGATGCCGTTCGGGTTAACAAACGCCCCTGCAGCATTCATGGACCTCATGAACAGAGTATTTAGCCAATACCTGGATCACTTCGTTATTGTCTTCATAGATGATATCTTAGTGTATTCCAGGAATGCAGAAGAGCATGCCCATCATCTGCGGTTGGTCTTACAGACTTTGAGGGAACATGGCTTGTATGCCAAGTTCTCTAAATGTGAATTCTGGCTGAGGAGCATTTCGTTCTTGGGGCATGTAGTGTCAGAAAATGGTATTGAGGTGGACCCCAAAGAAGACAGAAACTGTGGCTAACTGGCCTAGACCCACTTCAGTGACAGAGATTAGAAGTTTCTTGGGTTTGGCGGGTTACTACAGGAGGTTCGTACAGGACTTCTCAAAGATAGCGGCTCCTCTGACCAGGTTAACCAGGAAGGATCAGAAGTTTCTGTGGACCGACCAGTGCGAAGAGAGTTTTGAAGAGCTTAAGAAGAGGTTGACTTCAGCACCAGTTTTAGCTCTGCCATCTAGTGATGAGGACTTTACAGTCTTTTGTGACGCGTCCCGTGTGGGACTGGGTTGTGTACTGATGCAGAATGAGAGGGTGATCGCTTATGCTTCTAGGCAGCTGAAGAAGCATGAGTTGAATTACCCCACACATGACCTGGAGATGGCAGCAGTAATCTTTGCACTCAAGATGTGGAGGCACTACCTCTATGGGGTAAAATGTGAGATCTTTACAGATCATAAGAGCCTGCAGTACATCCTGAGTCAAAGAGATTTGAATTTGAGACAGAGAAGATGGGTAGAACTGCTCAGTGACTACGATTGCAAAATCCAGTATCATCCGGGTAAGGCTAATGTTGTAGCTGATGCCTTAAGCCGGAAATCACTCGGCAGTCTATCCCACATCACAGCAGAACGAAGACCAGTATTAAAGGAGTTCTACAAGCTCATCGAAGAAGGGCTACAGTTAGAGTTGTCGGGTACAGGTGCCTTGTTGGCTCAGATGAAAGTGACACCCGTGTTCCTTGAGCAAGTCGCTCAGAAACAGCATGAGGACCCCGAGTTAGTGAAGATTGCCAGGACTGTTCAGTCAGGCAAGAATGATGAGTTCAGATTTGACAACAAGGGGATCCTCCGCTATGGGAGTCAATTATGTGTACCGGATGACATAGGGCTAAAAGGAGACATTATGAGAGAGGCTCATAATGCAAGATACAGCATTCACCCCGGAGCCACCAAGACGTATCAAGATTTGAAGAAAGTTTATTGGTGGCCAGCGATGAAGAAAGAAGTGGCACAGTTCGTGTCAGCCTGCGAAGTGTGTCAGAGGGTGAAGCTGGAACATCAGAAGCCAGCTGGAATGCTTAACCCGCTACCGATCCCAGAATGGAAATGGGAAAACATAGCTATGGACTTCGTAGTAGGGTTACCGGCGACATCCAACAGAGTGGACTCCATATGGGTGATTGTGGACAGACTCACCAAATCTGCTCACTTCATCCCTGTCAGGAGTGGCTACTCTGTGGACAAGTTGGCGCAGGTGTATGTGGATGAGATTGTCAGGCTGCATGGGGTTCCTGTTTCGATAGTGTCTGATAGAGGGCCCCAGTTCACTTCCAGGTTTTGGCGGAGTCTGCAGAATGCCATGGGTACTAGGTTGGATTTCAGTACTGCCTTCCACCCCCAGACTGATGGACAGTCAGAAAGGACCATCCAGACTATAGAGGATATGCTTAGGATGTGTGTGCTGGACTTTGGCGGTTCTTGGAGGCAGCATCTACCTTTGGTGGAGTTTGCCTACAACAACAGCCATCATGCTAGCATCGGGATGGCTCCATATGAAGCTTTGTACGGAAGGAAGTGCAGATCACCTGTTTGCTGGGAGGAAGTTGGAGAGAAGGGCTTGGCAGGGCCTGAGCTAGTAGAGATTACCAGCAGGGTGGTACCCATAATCAGAGAGAGAATCAAGACTGCTGCAAGCAGACAGAAGAGTTATGCAGACATCCGCAGAAGACTAGTAGAGTTTCAGGAGGGGGACCTGGTATTGCTCAAGGTGTCTCCAATGAAGGGAGTGGTTCGCTTCGGGAAGAAAGGTAAGCTAGCCCCACGATACATCGGACCCTTTGAAATCTTGCAAAAGATTGGGAATGTGTCGTACAAGCTGGATTTACCTACTTCGATGGAGAGAATCCATCCGGTTTTCCATGTTTCCATGTTGAGGAAGTTTGTGTCAGATCCGAGCAAGGTTCTTAGTGAGCCTGATGTGGAGGTCCAAGAGGATCTCACCTATGTTGAACAACCAGTGCGGATCATAGACACCCAGATCAGAAAGTTAAGAAACAAGGAAATCCCGATGGTGAAAGTCCTGTGGAACCACCACAACTTGGAAGAATGCACTTGGGAGACACGAGAGTCTATGCTCCAGCAGTACCCTCACCTCTTTTAAGGTTAGATCCCTATGTGTTTATGTGCTTTATGCATGTTATATGTTTGCCATGTTATGTGTTGTTTGGTGAACATTCGGGGACGAATGTTCTTAAGGGGGGAAGAATGTAATACCCGGCTAGACTCTGGTATCGGAATTCCTACCGTCCGGTGGAATCTCGGATGTCGGAAACCTCTAGAAGGGTAAAAGCATGTTTTCATGTTTTAATGATTTTAAATACGATTCTAAAAGAGTTTTTGCATGAAAAGTCTTTGGAGGAAAACCCAGGTTCGGCCGCCGAAAGTCAAGTTCGGCCGCCGAACACGCATGCGTTTTGGAGGCACGTTAGGCCCCCGAAAGCATGAGTGAGGGAAGTGCAAGTTCGGCCGCCGAACCTCATGTTCGGCCGCCGAACATTGCATGGATGCGGAGGCACATTCGGCCCCCGAACGTGGCCTGGCCAGCCACTATAAAAGGGTCCCTTAGCCGAAAATGGGCGAGCTTTTTCTCCCCATTTCGGCCAAGGTGAGCATTCCGCCATCCTCCCTCGATCTTGAGTGTTTTCCTTAGATCTTCCATGATTTTCACGGGTTTTAACTTTGGTTTTGAAGATTTGTGAATAAAAAGCAAGTTTTGGGTACTTGGAGGTTCAAAGAGCTCAATCTCTCCATCTCCAAGCTAGGATCGCTCTTCCTCTCGTTTCTTCAAGAGGTAAGCTCGGATCCACCCTTGTTATGTGTTTTAAGTAAGCTTTAAGTTGTTTTATGGGTAGAGATGCATGTTTAGGCTTGTTGATGAGTTTATGGGTTTTAATGTTTTGATGAACAATGTATGTTGTTTGTGTGTGTGTTGAAGTGTTGTAGTTGGGGTATATGATAGTTTGAGACCCCTAGGTGTGATGTATGGTGTTTATGCATGTTTTAGAACAAGTTTATGCATGATTTAAGAGTTGGGAGGCAAATGTGCATAGAGGAGCCAAAGTTTCTGCCCTTTGGCAGAAACCAGGTTCGGCAGCCGAAGGGAGTTTCGGCCGCCGAACATGGCTTGAGAGGCAGCTTTAGGTTGCCGAAGCTTGCCCCCGAAAGTTGGAGTTTCGGCTCTGTCCGAGACTTTCGGCCGCCGAAGGTGCCGCCGAACATGCATGAGTTTCGCCTCTGTCTGGGAGTTTCGGCCGCCGAAGGTGCCGCCAAACCTGCCTGACTTTCGGCTCTGGAGGGACTTCCGGCCGCCGAAGGTGCCGCCGAAAGTGCCCTGTCCAGCCTTTTCTTGCATGTTTCCTAGGAGTGTTTTGAGGTGTTTTTAGGAGGTTTTTGGGGGTATGTTTAGAGTTATGTTCTTTTTGTTTGGTGCCTCATTTGAGTCCACCTGTGTAGGTTCGGACCCGAGGAACCGAGACCCCCGGTTGTGAGATAGTCGTTCAGAGTTCGTTGTTAAGCTTCAGTCACCAGGTGAGTGGAACAATCCCTTAAGTTTTAAAGTAAAGTAAATGAATAAATGAATGAATCATAAAGCATTGCCCATGCATCATTATGCCATGCAATAATTCAGGATGTTTGCATTAGAATTCACGAATATGCTGCATTGCATAAATTGATGTTGATGTGGATGGTTGTTGGGTGATCCATAGTCCTCTGATGCTATGTTATGATGATATGTTATGGAAGACCAGCGAGGCCCATTCTACGCCCCTGGCACTATGTAAGAGAAAGACCAGCGAGGCCCATTCTACGCCCCTGGCATTTTGGAATGTTATGATATGTAAGAGAAAGACCAGTGAGGCCCATTCTACGCCCCTGGCATTTGGAGATGTTGAGGACTAATGGTGACAATACCATCCTTTATGTGATTAGCTGTGATGTGTTGCATTTCATGAAAGCATGAATAAGAAAAAGAAAGAAAAAGTTAAATAATAATAATAAAATGAATAATAATATACCTAAAAATGGAGGAATTAAAACAAATGTTTTTAGTTTCTAAAATGAATAATAATATACCTAAAAATGGAGGAATTAAAGCAAATGTTTTTAGTTTCTGCTCATTGGGCTTTTTAGCTCACCCCCTCTCCCCTAACCCCAGTCTTGCAGGTGCAGAGTAGATAGAGAAGTCAGCAGAGTAAGAGAAGTTTATGTAATAGCTTAGCTGTGGACATGGTTTGTTGGTAATGTAAAGTATGAGATGTAATGTAATGTAAGTTTGATAATGTGCTTGACTAGAGTCTGTTGTATTCCCTGTGCACATGGTCTTGTATGAGATATAATGTTTTTTTTTATGATGCCTATGTAATCCAAGCCTATGTTATGTTATGTTACCCCATTGGAGTATTTGATGAGGACTCCAATGAGAGGTTTATGTTATGTTTGTGCATGCACAGGCTAGGCTTGGCAAAGAAATGTTTGAATGAAAGAAAGTTTTTAATTTTTATGTATGTTGTTGACCATGTATGGGATTAAACAGGTTCACAGGATGTATGTTTGGCTTGCTACGGGTTCTGGCGGCCTTAAGCCGACCTGAATCCTAGCGCCGGTAGCGGTCCGGTTTCCGGGTCGTTACAAATGGATCCACTACTTAGTATGAATAAAGTATATTCTATGGTGTTAAGGGTTGAAAAACAAAGAAAAATTCATACTGATATAACTGATGATTTTAATTCTGCTATGATGGTTAAGGAACAGTCTCCAAGGTCTCAAGGAAGGAGGTTCACTAAGAAAAAAAAATAGACATTGTGGTCATTATAATACACATGGCTATACTACAAATATATGTTTTAAATTGAATGGATATCCAGAGGGGTTTGAAGACCCGAAGAAAAAGAGAAAAGGCAAAATCAATATATGAGCAAATGTGTATGAGAAAATAGTTGCGCAAGATAACATGGGAAAACATAAGATAGAAACAACTGAAATTGACTGGGCAAATATAATACAATAAGAAGTAGCCAAATACATGTAGAATCATAACCCAATAATGAATGAAGCAAGTTGTGTCAATTTCACTGGTTATGCAGGTAACTATATGAGTAATTACTCCTCTAGCAAAAGTGGTAAGAATGCAAGTATATGAATAATAGATACAGGTGCCTCCATATATAAGAGTCATGATTATAATTTATTCCAAGATTTTCAAAATTGCATCATAGTAGCTTTATTACATTACCTGATGGTTCACAAAACCTATATTCTATAATGGAACCATTAAGATTAACATAAAATTATTCTTCCACAATACTCTTTCCATACCTAGCTTTAAGCACAACCTACTTTCAATAAGTGCCTTAACTAAATATTCCAATATATCTATCATTTTCTTTGCTGACTACTATTTTCTACAGGACCAAGCGATTAAAGAAGTAATAGCAAAGGGGGAGTTACAAGAAGGACTATACATAATAAGTAATAAATCTTGTGGAAACAAGTATAGTCGTGAGGTTTCTTGTATTATTCCTATTAAAGAAGTATGTTTAACATCTACTCCTATTGTTTCTACTCAATTATAGCATTACAAATTTGGCCATTTATCTAGCAACAAATTATCTCATATACCTGCTATTCAAACAAATAGCAAAAACCATGAATCTTATGAAGTGTGTCAATTAGCTAAACAACAAAGGATAAGTTTTCAAAAAAGTAAGATTACCACAAAGACCATTTTTTATCTAATACATATTGATATATGGGTCCCTATCAAGTGCATTCAATTTTAAATTCTAAACATGTTTTAATAATAATTAATAATTTTTCTAGAAGTACATGGGCTTTATTTGTTGCATGATAAAACCAAAATTCACAATATTTTACAAGGATTCTTTATAATGATTCAAACTCAATTCTACAAATAGATTAAAGCTGTCAAATTTGACAATGGAATAGAATTTATGAATGAAAATTGCATCAAATTCCTTAAAGTCAAAAGGAGTTTTACATAAAAAAAATTGTTCTTACTCTCCACAACAAAATGGTGTTGTAGAGAGGAATTACAAACATTTGTTACAAGTAGCAAGAGCATTAATGTTTACCTCTATATACTGGATCTACTCAACGATACGAGGTTTCAACATGCAAAGTTAGTCATATATCTTTTGCCTAGAGGTACACAACTAGATAATGACAACGGAAAGGTACTAGAAGACTCAGATCGATACAAAAAGATCGATAAGGAGATTGTTGTACTTGGTTTCACTCGACCTGATTTTTTGCATGCTACACAAAAGCAAGTTAGTCTATGCAATGCTTATGTCAACCACACTAGGATGCCGCAACTCATGTTCTTCGATATTTGAAGGGATGTCCCTCGAAAGGTCTTTTCTTTTCCTCTAATAAGGTTCTCTAAATACGAGCCATTTGTGACGCTGATTGGGCATCTTGTCCCACGACTAGAAAATTCATCACTAGCTTTTGCAATTTTATGAGATCTTTGATTTCCTGGAAAGATAAGAAGCAAATAACAGTAAGCAGATCTTCGACAAAAGCAAAATATAGAAGCATGGCCTTAACAATATGTGAGTTGAAATGGATTAGTTACCTTATGAAGGATTTTATTTTGAAACCACTTCTTCCCACACCGTTGTACTGTGATAATCAAGCTGCGAAACACATAGCTGCCAATTTTATTTTTTATGAACGCACCAAATATCTGGAGATCGAATGTCATATGGTGTGAGAACAGCTCGTGAAAGGTTTTATTTTCACCATGCATGTCTCATCCCGACATCAACCGGCCGATCTCTTTATCAAAACCATCGACTTCTGTCCTCTTCCATGATCACCTCTTCAAAGATGGGACTTCAAGATTCTTCTATGTCTCCATCTTAAGGGGGCTTGGTAGAAATTGTTAGTGGGCCACACAACTAGATAAGAAATATTTTAAAATAGAAAGCCTAAAGAAGTAATAAGTTCGAAAAGCCTAAAAATAGAAGTAATTTTTCTAGAATAATCTTTATTATATAGCTCACCGTTTTGTTGTATAATAGTTTTGTTATATCGTAGTGTATAAATACACAAAAATAGCATAGAGTTTTTTTTCATAGAATTTATAAATCATACAAAATATTAGGCAATAAAGAAAACATCTCATTTTCCCTTATTCTACAATTCTGTTATTTTCTTCCTATAATCTATCAGCTTTATTTAATCTTACCTAACTTTGTATTAAGAAAAATCTAAACTCATAGAAATTATATCATTAATTATTTAAACAAAAAAGTGAGAAATAATTCTATTTATTCTTAATTATACTCTAAATTTATTTTTTTTTTGAAAAATAATGCAAATAAATATGTATTTAATGTAAAATTAAAATTATAACATCACGAAATCATGTAATTTTAAATGCGGATAATTAACACTCCGAGGCTTAGTCTGGTGGAAAGTGCATCCTTGTAACCTTGTGAGGTCAAAGGTTCGACTCCTCCCACCCCTATTTAAAAAAGAAAAAATGCGGATAATTATAATGAAAAAAAATCATATATATAGACAGATATTATTAGAGATATATAGAACCCTAAATGAAATAATTATGTTTTTATCTACTTAAATCGTGGGAGTATAAAACGACATAACTCAAAAGTGCCCCCAAAGGAAAAAAAAAAAAAAATCTTTATGATATTACTGTTAACGATCATTTCTCTCTTAAATGGATAGCTTTAAATGTCTTCCTTCAATCATCTATAAAAACGGTTCTTCTAATTTTCCTCTATTGATATTTCACACTCGTAATTCAATTTTAACAACCACAGTGCTGTCGATTTTGATTCTCAAATTATTAAATACATTTTAATAAATTAAAATGATATATTCTATTAATAAAAATAAAATATATCAATAATTTTAAATAAATTTTGAGTACGAAAAATTATATTAAATTTAACGTCAATTTATATTTTTTATAAACTTATTAGGTATTTCGTTCCGTGAATTAACTTTTGAATAAGTTAAATTTATTTTAAATTTAATACTGTTTATAAGAAATATAAAAATATTTTTTGATATATTTTTATATGGAATCTATTTTTTAATTAAATAATTTTATACCTTGTCTGAACTAAAAGTATATTCCACAAAATGCGTAGGCTTTATTCCAATCAAATTAAATAGCTTTCAAGTTGGTTGTGGACTAGAATATCTTGTTTATAATAAAAATTTTCTCTTATATATATATTTTTTTATTTTAGATGAAAAAAGTTAATTTTTTTAATTTAAAAATAAGTACACATAATATTAGAAAATTTTGTTTTACTTTTTTCTTATTTCAAAATGAAGCGAAAAGAAAAAAAAATTAAATAAATTCTTATAAAATTTATATATGATTTCATTTATTATGAAAATAAAAATTTTACAAGTTAAAAAAATATTTCTTTCATTCTAAATAAAAAATACTTTTGAGAATAATATTTTTTATTCAGAAAATTAATTAATTAAGATATTTTTAATTAAATATTGAATTAATTTATTTTGAAAAAATAAAAAAAATTAATATATGGATAGGAGATAAAATCATAATATAGAACCCCACTTAAAAGTTGAAATGGCCTTTTCAAAGGCATGACTTGTTTGGCATCGGAGTTCTCGGCAATATACTCCAACTAACAAGCCTTGCATGAACTGTAGCAACACGACACGTATTATGTAATAAAGAAAAATGGATCCTAGCATAAATTCGATATAATTATTAAAAGAATTGACAGAAAATAAGATTTTTTTTTTTAAAAAAATTAAGTATTAAAAAAATAATAAATTATTTTTTAGTCAAATTTTGTCTGCAATAAAATAATAGCAACGATTTTATATTTATTTCATGTTAGACAGAAATTTAATTAATTTTTTACAATAAATAAAAAATCTTATTAAAATTATATTTTTATTAAATATAAAATAAATTTTTATTAAAATATATTATTATATAAAAAATTAATTTTTTTATAAAAATTTTAAATTAATTTTAAACTATTATTTTAATAATATTAAAATAATAATTTTGCTATCGATAATACAACTCTAAAATTTTTTTCTTTATCATTCAATTATGCAATTAATTATAATTTCATTTTTCGCTGTTCATAGCTTATTTCTTGCTGTAGCTATATTTTTTCCTATTTTTAAGAGAGAAAATAGATAAAAAAAAATAAAAATAATTGATGAAATTATAAATAATTATAAAATTAAAGAATTAAATTATAAATAATTATAATATTTAAACATCTAAAAATAATTTAGTTTAAAATACTAACGACAAAATAAATGATAATGACTTAAGTTTTTAACATAAATGAAATTGAGATAACAATTTGATCATTATATTTTGAAATGGTATGCTAAAAAAAATTTAAATTTCTGCGTTAATTTATATTTATATTTAAATTTTAAATTTTAAATAATAAAATTAAAAATTAAAAATTTATTATAATTTTAAACAGATTATTAAATTAAATTTTAAAAATTAACAGCTATTATTTACCCTTATTTCTTTTATATATATATATTAAAATGTGAAATTTATATACTAAAATATATAATATTTTATTTTATTTGATATTATTGATATAAAAAAATCTATATATGAGTAATATCCACATAATTTACAATAGTGTTAAGTATAAACATTTATTATAATATTTTAATATATAATACTTATATATTATTTTATGTAATAAAAATTTATTAAATGAATATGTTTAGTATTATATGTAAAAAATAATTATAGAATTATATGTTTTATTAATAAAAAAATATAAATTATATTATAATTTGCCATTAAATTTTTTATATTGAAAATTGAAAATGTTTAATTTTATTATTTAAAATTTATTAAACAGTTAAATAATAAATTTAACTTAAAAAAAAAAAATTGTTTTAGAGTTCTTACTGGCTAGGCCCACATCCATCAGAAATCACAGCCAGAATGTTCAAGGTATATGGGTCCAGATCCAACAAGAACCTGCATTGCCTTCCGAAATGTTTTGGACCCAAGATGGGAAAATATTTCTCCAATCAAAACTTGGAGATGGTTTTGTTAAAAAATAAAAATAAATCTTGCAAGTAAGAAAATTTATTTTTTAAATTAAAATTAAATAGTAAAAATTAAATTATCTCATTTTTTCAAAAAATATTTTTTATATAAAATATTTTTTATAAATAATATTTTTAAAAATAAATTATTTTCTGCAAATAAATAGAACCTAACTTTTTATTATTTTAAAATTAAATTTTATATTATTAGTCATATTGTTGTTGAAAATACAAGATTTTACAAGCCTATAAAATTTTTTATAAAATAATAATAACTAAAATTTAAATTTCCAATACCAAAAATATATAATATAACCAATTTAAGTTGTTGGCTGTTAGGAGTGTTAAAAAAAAAAAAGAAAAGAAAATTATAATACACCTGACTAAGATCCGAAAATATTTACTATTATTATATACAATAATATATTAAATAAAAAATAAATTTGTATTTTATATTTTAAATGAAAAATCATAAAACATTAATATAATATTAATTATATTTTTATTTAAAAAATATAAAATTATAACGTGATTAGAAAAAAATGTGATGTAAAAATGAACCATGGAAAAGTCATTAGAGACACGAGCTTGTTAACGTGTAAAAATTCAAATATAATATTTTGAAATAATAATATATAATATTAAAGTAATTTTTATTTACGCTCAATATATTATAAATTTAAAATACAAATAAATAAATCTTATCATTTTATTGATTAAAAAAAATCTTATCATTTTACTACGGTAGATTAAACCTTTTATGAATTTGTTTCACTCATAATTAAAAGAAAACTTCAATTTAATTTATTTTTAAGCGAGAATCAGAAATAGGCCAATAATATTCGATTTAAATTGAAAATATCCATTGAATTGAATTAATTTAAAAATTCGATTTGATTTTTTATTTATTTCGGTTCAATTTGATTTTTAATTTTAAAAATTTTGATTATTTCAGTTCAGTTCAGTTTTTATGAGAAAAAAATTGAAAAAATCAAATCAAATCAAATCAATTAGTGATAATAATATATTATTTTTAATAATACAGAGAGATTAAATCATATTAAAATTAAAATATTTAAATTAAATTTTAAAATATTAAAAATAAAGTGTAAAAAATAAAAAATTTATTAAAAATTTAAACCGATCAAATCGAATTGAATCAAACTGATTCAGTTCGATTCGATTTTTAATCAAAATTAATTCAATTCGATTTTATAAATACTAAAATTTTAATTTTTAATTTATTTAATTTAATTCAATTTTAAACCGAATAATCAAATCATCACCTTAACCAGAAATTTATCGAAAGTTAAACAGTTTTAGATATTTCAGTCAAAAATAAATAATTGAAAGTTTGATAGTGGAAGAAGAAACAAGAATCCACTAAGAAATTACCCTGTTGATTTGATTTTTTTTTTTTGGGTCATAAAAATATTCCAAATCTCCAAAGGTTTCGTAAGGGTTTCTTGATGTCTGCCACAACCCTTTTCAATCCATTTGTGCAATGGAAAAAGGAGGCAAAACCAAGTGGGGAAGAAAACGAAATAACAACAAAAAGGCCTTAAAATTGGATTACTTGAACCAAACCATAGCCCTAAAACTAGAAAACGACATCTCCTTGCACAGTTTTAAACCAGATTAGTCGAGCAAGGCACTACTTTTTTTCTTTTTTTAATGCGATATGGTATGTAAATGTCCAGACTTGCACAAGTTCCAGATATTTCTTAGCAAAGTCGAACTGTATTTTGTTTATTTTAAATTTCGGCTTTATGAAAGTCACCCCTCTACTTTAAAGATGGCCAAGAGGGGGGGGGGGGACTGAATTGTGGTGGGGAAAGAAAAGGCACAAAGGAAGGAGTCCTTCACGTGTAAAAGAGAAGAGAAAGCATTTCCAATTTCCTTTAGCAATTCTCTTTTTGTAATCAGATTTTTTTCAACTTTCAACCCTAGATTGGACAAAACCTCCACAATAATTGAAGTGTGGATTCTTTATTTTTGTCCGAGAAACTATGAAAAAGGCTATAGAAATTGTAGGAGGAGGCTGAGTTGAGTGGCTTGACTTTACTAGCCCACACCCAGTTGTTTCAATATCAAATCTTGTTCACCGTCCACTGTTATTGGACCATGTCTCTTTAAAAAGCTTGTTTTGTAACAAAAAGAAAGGGAAACAAATATAATTTGTGTCTGTGAGAAAACAAAAAGCTGATGCTACATATTCGATGGTTCATATAATCTCAACAGACAAATCAAGTTAAAGATAATCATTAATTAGTCTATATTCATCTCTGGATTCACTAAGAATGATTAATTAAACGAGCTATAATGGAATAAACCCCACTACATAAATAACATCAAAGTAGTCAAAATTCAAGAAAATGTAAACAAAGCATACAAGAAAACTCCATTGCATGTGGGCAAGAAAAAAAAATCTTATTGATATTTTTAGACAAAAAATTTTGGAAATCAAATCTGCTTGAAGGTTTATTTCTCTTGTTTGAGATCCTATTCACAGTGAAGAGTGAAGACAGTGTCACGTGGGGGGAATCCAGCACAAAATGAGGGATAAAAAGGTGAAGTAAACATTGAAGAGGATTGGGTTTTGTTAGGCAGTTGTCTTCTGTCTCAGGACTTTGTAGCACGTGACAGGCACGAGGGCCCCTCCTCTCGAATGTCTGTCTTCGATTCCTCCAAATAATTAAAACCATCTCTTACCCTCATATCCTCAGTTTTTAATGCTTTGATGGCAAATCCCTATCTCCAATTTGTGGTAGAAATTTTTAGCTCAATAAGGTTTAAATTATTTTTTTTTATACGAAATAGCTATAAATATCGAGTATAATTAATGAATTATTTGATATATAAAAATAAATACCTATTAAATTATAGAATTAATAAATGAAAAGGTTGAGTTGGAAATTTTATTCATTTTTATGTGTAATTAATAAAAATATGAATGTTATTATTGTAATTTTGTAAATGGGTTTTGGTAGTTTGGTAATTTAAGTGGTGGAAATGGGTCCTGACGTCCTGTTCTGGTAAGGGAGAGAGTGGGCTGCCAATGACCATTGAAGGTATGAAAATGAGTAAAAGTTGGGCTAAGGGAGATGGAAAAGTCCAGTTGTAGGGGTGGGAGCATTTAACTCCAAGAAAATGGCCTCTTATCTTCCAATATCAAAAATGGATCCCACAAGACATTATGCCTTCTTAATTAAAATCATGGGTCCTACCCAATTCCCTAATCACCACCATCCATTCCATCAATGGCTAGGTTTTGACAATTAATGTGACCCCACAATCTTTGACCCCAAGAACCAGATGTTAATGGGAAATGGAATTTCTTTCATTCCTTCTCAAATTATGGTATCATTTTAATAGTAAAATTAAAAAGTATGATTATTTCCTATTTAACAAAAAAAAATAGACGGTATGAATATCTTTTACTTATTTAAATTTTGAATATACATATTTTTAAAATTTAATCTATTCATTAATATAAATATAAATTTATGAAAGCAGTAAATTTTTCAATATTGATAAAATATGATGAAAAAGAAAAGATAGGGAGGTGTGAATGTTGAAAAGATTGATGGGAAATTGGGAATTGAAAGATCCAATTGACGCATTATTTTTCTTGATTTTCATTTTACCAAACAAGCCTAGAGAATGTTATCTTCTAACCACCAATGGTTGTTTCTTCAATGGACAAGGATGTGCCTTGATTTCCCCTCTAAGCAGACAGGTGAGAGACAACCCTATATTGCTATTGCAATTTGCAAAGAAGAAAGTGGATGAGAGTCAAGCTTTGCATTACTATGAAAGAAGCAACTAAACTTAAAACTCTCCCATGTAGGGACTCCATATATTCCAAAAACTGCTAATGTAAGCCTCACGATAGCATGTTTGAAAAATATGAGTCTCATTCATTTTCCGTATACGATTAATCAGCTTAGACGAAAATTTACCAGCAACATCCATGGAAATGGATCCTGCTAGAAGTTTTTTAGCCAAAGCAGGATTGTGGGGTTAAGTTAATTAGCTATTCTATGGAGAAATTTTTGTTTATAAAAGAGCACAATAAAAGTTGTGGCCTACTTATTGAACCGACTTGTGGGAGGAATGATAGATCAAGCCACAAAGAGGCAACTTTGGGGTCACAGCTCACAATTATGGACACCATATCACTGATGGAAGACATTACCACATGGCCAATTCAAGTGGCCTATGTATCAATATAAATACTATAAATAATATTATTTATTAATATATGCACACAATTATTATTATTTAATATGCAATGGGCTGGGGTGGGGTGGAAATATAACTCTGCATGATGGTTTAGATGAACATGCAGGAGTAGTACCTGAACTGTGCATGATCATTGTAGTCCTTTAACATTCTCATGATTCAAACCCTAAATGCCTAAAAAGGGGGAGATATAATTTCCAACCAATTCAATTCAGCTCAATCATAAACTGTTTTGAAATTAACATGTATTAATTTGATTATGAAACTTAATTATCAATCAAAATACTAACTCATATAATTAATTAGGGTAGTTTAAATGAATAAATTCTTAAATTTGACGGCTATATTTTTACTCATTTATGATAATTCATCTTCATAGCAAAAATGAAGATATTACCTCTCATTGTGTAGCTTGTCAGTTGATAACCAACGGACTTTCTCACACTCTGAGATGAGGCCGGACCCTATAAAAGAATACAGATCCAAAACTTATCAGACCATTCTCAAGCAGACCGGTTCAATATTGTAGGTCTCAGTTTGGCGACGTGGAGCAAACCAGGCCAGCCATGCACGTGGTCCTACTAGAAAATAGCCTAGTCTGGTGACATGGCAGGAGGTAGGAAAGCAAACTCAGTCATTTCACAGAAACAGATGATACTGTAATAAGATGGCGGTTATACATCACTAGAGTACAAAAGGAAAAGGAATAAAAGAGAAGAGACACGATTTTCCTTGACTAAGTTTACATAGTCTATAAAATCTATTTTCTGAATTTCAAAACATCACACATTGTATCTGTAAAATATCGGTACACTTTACTATAATTAATAAAATACTCTTTAGCCATGTTAGTGACATAATTGATCTTTATAATTATGAACTAATAACAGTTTCTTTTATACTTTGCAAAGCAGTAAAGTCTAATTAGCTAATTGTCTAGCTAGTGAGTAGCTCATCATTCATCTAGCAAGTCCGAGTACTTGTATAAATTTTTTTTAGAATTTATATGAGATGAATTAGCTATAAGAATTTATTTTATTATTATTTTTTTCAACAGGTTAGGAGGAGGTCCACAGAGCAAAAATATGGAATAAGTAGTGGGGCAATTTGAGATTTTGCATAAATGCACCACATCCACAGAATTATATTATTCATAGTACTAGAAATTAATTAATGTCCATTTATTTAATTAATCACAGTGGCAAGGGTTTGTAAAAATTTTGCCAGTGGAATATTTGGCCCACTGAAATGCAAATGCCTCTAATAATCACTCAATGTTTTACAAGCAATACTTCCTTCTTTGAATAGCACCACCATTTTCCCTTCCATGCTTTCCAGCTGCTTTCACCATTCCCAAATTATTCAGTGCAATTGATTTATATACTTATTTTATTCACGAAAAATGAATTCTACTTTTTATAATTTGAAAAAATACTAATTTTCATTTATGAAAGTGTACATACAGTTTAATTTTTAATATATTAATTAATTAGTATTAGAAATTAATTTAAAATTAAATTTAAAATAATTTTAACTGTTATTTATTTATTTATCTATCTTCTTTTATTTTGGTCTTAATTTCAATTTGTTATAATAAAATCATTAATTTACTCTTAGTTTTATTATTGTTAATTTTTAGAATAAAAAAACAATAATTAAATTGAGAGATTTTATATTCTACTTTAATTTATTATGAAAAAGTAAATTAATTTTTATTAATAATCATTTCTTAGAATTCTCTTGGTAAATGTGGCAGGGAGTATCATTTTATAATGATGTAATTCATCAT
Source organism: Manihot esculenta (assembly GCF_001659605.2). Taxonomy (NCBI): domain Eukaryota; kingdom Viridiplantae; phylum Streptophyta; class Magnoliopsida; order Malpighiales; family Euphorbiaceae; genus Manihot; species Manihot esculenta. The sequence goes on from NC_035169.2 coordinate 30,368,836, forward strand.
ATTTTACTTTTTTGCAATAATTTAATTCATATATCTTTAAATATGGCAGAGCATTTACTAACTAGATTAATTTAAAATTTTACTATCTCAATTAATTTTAATTATTATCAAGAAATTCATTAAATAAATAAAATATTTTCTCTTAAGATTTTTAAAAATATTTTATATTTAAAATTTGAAATCGAGATTTCTAATGAAGAGAAAAGAAACTTGTATCATCTCACTCCTTAAATTTTTTTCTTTTAAATAATTTATTTGCATACTTTGTTGTATAGGTGCTTTTGAAAAGAGATTGTTCCATGGAGAAAGAGTTGAGGAGAGTATCATGCCCTTTGGCCTCTTTTCTGCCCCCACCAATAAAAGGAAATTCTTAAGAAGATAAAAGAAAAAAAAAAAAGCTGAGAGAAATTAATTAAAGAGCCTCTCACTTTTTTAATCATCACCGGTTGATGGACTCTACATTAAAATTGTGATATTCAAAAGTATATTTATTTTAAAACCAAAAAAAACTTATTTTCTTTATAAATTTCATCTAAACAGTGTTTATTATAAAAATAAAAAGATGGTTAAAGTTGAATTTTTATGTCATTTTATATTATAATAATAATAAAAACTTGTGAAAATAATCCTATATTTATTTATTCGGAGAATTTTTTATTAAATTAAATCTTTAAATAAATATCATGTCACGTTAATAATAAAAATATTTTTTAAAATATAAATTATTTTTTGAAAACACAAAGTCTAATCAGTCAGTCTATTCATTTAATTTCTGAATTAAAATTATATTACTCATCTTGTAAATTAATATTCGAAAGAGAAATAAAGACAAATAACACAAGTGGGCCTTGAGATTCATCTATTTCTTAATAGGGGTCCATATACCATCGCTGTTTCCACTCTTATTCCAATTCATTTATTCATCAATAATTATACCAAATATATAATTTAATATTCTTCCTAAGTTAAATTAAATATTTATTCCAGAAATTAATACAAAGAAAGCTCCTCAGAGATTACCAAAGGTTTTAAATAATGTCTCATCTTTCTTATATTAATTAATTAATTAATTAATTAATAACAATAAAAAATCATTTATATATAAACATTTATAATATTTAATTTGATTAATCTATTATAACTTTTATTTAAATTAATGAAAAAATGTCAATTTATTTTCAGTTTAACTTAAAATTAAAAATTTCAGTTTTCTCTTCTTAATTTTTAGAAAAAATCAATAAATAAAAAATTTAGCCCGTATATCAAAATTAAACTTACTAATTTTTTAGTTATGTCAAGAAATTTAGTCCTGAAATCTTAATTTTGGGCTAATTGAGCTTAAACTAAATATTATTAATTAATTTGAAGATAAATTGAAAGTGAGTTAATTGAATATCTCTACTAAAAATACAGGGATAAAATTGAATATTTAACTTTATATGGGTACAATTTATGAAAAAAAAAACTATATATATGGGGTATAACTTAATTTAGATAATTTTCAGATAAATAATTAATAATAGTATATTGATTAAAGTATATATTGATTTTTATAATTACATTTTTTGGTATTTATATCTCATTAAAATCCAAAATAATATCATACACAAGTACTCAAAAGTTAAGATTGTGAAGCGTAACTCTTGACAATAATGGTTTTATGCAAAACATATGCAAATTATTTTGCTATTATATATATATATATATTTTTTTTTTCAAAGTGTTAAAAAATAATTTATTTATTATATTAAATTCGTTGAAGGAAATATTTAATGATGGGACTTAACGTTAATATATAAAAACTTATTTACAATTTTTATAAAATATAAGCATTTTTAAAAAAATTATTTTATACAATTCTTAAAATCATGTAATTTTTTTTTTCAATCTAAACACCCTTTTCGGTTCTAAATTAAAATACTGTGTTTATTAACTTTTAACGTTTTTTTTTTCAGTGAAGATAAAATCATAATACATGATTTAAGACTCGTTTATTTGCAAAAATCTTTTATACGTGATGATCTGAGATTTAGAAAATATCATTTATAGTATGTATGAGTAAATTTAGATGGAGAGGAAGATGTTCCTCCCTTTTATTATTTTTTCCTTTATCTGTTAGTGATGCCTAGCTGTAATATCCGGCTATATCAGGCATCAGAATTCTTACCGTCCGGTGGGATTCGAGAGCTGTTGATTAAGTGGGTTTAATGACTTCTGGGCTTAGAGTGTTTTTCTCTGGGTTAGTGGACCCGAGAATGATCCATCTGAGGCAGAGTCAGTCAATTCAGTTCAGAGTTTGTAGTGAGTAGATGCCTTCCAGCTGACCTTATGGTTCTAGTTTTGGATCATGTATGGGATTTCTCAGATACACAGAGTTCAGTTTAGGCTTGCTACGGGTCCCGGCGGCCTTAAGTCGATCTGGATCCTAGCGCCGAGCAGTTTGGGCCGTTACAGAGAGGTACCGGTTTCCGGGCTGTTCTGGATCCTAACGCCGAGCAGTTTGGGCCGTTACAAAGAGGTACCGATTTCCGGGCTGTTACACTAGCGATCTCTCTACTACAGTAGCATCTATCTTTGTTGAATAGATCTGTATATACGAGTGGTGTCAGATGTCCCTTCCTTATCAGGCAGTCATTTAATTTCTCCCGATGCACATACAGGCAGGATGCGAGGTAACTGAGTCTACTGTCCTTCCTCCTGTCACGTCGTCGGACCGAGCTTGTGGTTAGTGAGCTTGGACTTGTGGTGACTTGATTCGCTTTGTGGGATTGAGTTAGGACTGAAAGTGTTGGACCGAACTACTTAAAAACGTTTGATAGATTTTAGCTAGTACTATTTTTATGGGGTCAGTCCTCCTATTGGAATGCGTGGAGCGACAGTTATAGATAACTTATATTTCATAATTTAATTTTAATTTAAAAAATAAAATTTATTAATTAATTTATATATAAAATTCTTAATTTATACTATATATAAAAGTGAAAAAAGAGAAAAAAAGAAATTTTTTATAATGTCTTTAAAACTTTAAATTATTTATAAATTAATTAATTAAATTATTTAAATAGTTAATAATTTTATTATTTAAAATTTAATTTTAAAAATAGATTATAATTGTATTTTTAAATTAATTTTAGTTAGTTAAGGAAATCTTAAAAGATATATAAAAATATAATAAGATTAAAATTTTTAAATAAGGATATACATTAGATTATAATTTTATTATTTTAAATTAATTTTAGAGTTTATTAAGAAAATTTAAAGTAAAGAAAATTCATATTTTTAAAGTATAAATTAAATAAGAAGTTAAATTTAATTCATGAATATTAAAAATATTAATGAAATAAAAAATTAAAATAAGAAGTCCATAAAATCACTAATTTTTTGTGAATTAATAATTTAAAAATTATTTCACTTAAATATTTCTAATTTTTTAATTTTTATAATTTATCTATAGGAAGGAGAATTTTTTTATTTGTTAAATTAGTTAAAGAAAATAATAAGATATATAAATTTATTAATGTTTAAAAACTTTAAATTAAATAGATTATTCTTCATTTCAATTTAAAATTAATTATATTATAAAAAATTAATAATATATAAATTAAAATTATATTATTAATTGTAAAATTATTTTACGATTCAAATTAAATTTCACAATTATTTTTAGTATGATTGATTAAAAAATAAAAAATAAATTTACTATTATTTAATATTTTAATTTAATATTTAATAACTTATAAATTAAATTAATCTTATTTTTAAATTAGAATAATGTATTTTAACGTAGTATCAATTCTAATATTATCGTTGTATATATTAATTTTATTTTTATATATAAATATCTATTTAATAATTTTATAGGGCATCACTATTTTATGATTTAAGTGTTTTAAAGTGAAAAATAAATTATAATAAAAAGTTCATTTCAAGTGATAAAATATCAAAAAAAATAATGAATAAAACTAAATAGAATAAAGAATGCTGAAATTCTAATTCACACTTTAAAAAGTGATAAATTTATTTAATATTTTAATAATAATTTATAAAATAAATTTAATCTTTTAACCATTATCGGTTCGATGAATTTGACCACCTACCACATCAAGTATTGCTATTTGCATTTGTTGGACCACAGACCATAGGCAATTCCATTGTTAGCTATTAGGGGGTTAACCCCATGTGGACCATCATTGCAATTCTCATAACTCTATCTCCCAATAATTTTGTAATTATTTAGCAGCTATTATTTTTTTTTCCTAATTATGAAACTGTAATAAATTCCAGACGTATTCATAAACTTAATATCGTAATAATACGTGTATATAAATAAATTTAAGAAATTTAAAATTTTATTTTTATTTAATATATAAAATTTATTATTTTAATTATATATTTTTTAATTCATATAAAAATAATTTATAAAAGTATTTATGAAACAGAGGGAGTATATATTATAAATTTGAATTTATATAAAAATAAGTTTAATAATTATTAAATTATATATTTAAATCTTAAATATTCATTATATAATTAATTAATTTAATAAAAATTTTAATGGTAAAATATTTAATATAATTGTTTTCAGATTTTTTTTTATAAATTGAATTTGTATTAGGTATACTTAAATTTTGTATATTTTACAAATTGCTCATCATGTTAGAATTATAAAATAAAAATATTAATCAAATTAATTAAAATGTCTGTAAAATAACTAACAGGCAGCCAGCTGGAGATTAAAGACAAGTCAATTTCAAAGTTTTACAACTTTATCAAATTTATTTACTCATAAATCTTTATTTTATTATTTATAATTGTACAGTTGTAATGTAGAAATTTCTATCACCACCAAACAATTTTAAATTCGAATCTTTCTATTATTTGACATATACCCAATAAATAAATACTTAATTAAAACATTAATTTATTTAACATCTCAGCTTATTAAATCTATAATAATTAAGATACAAATTTATTATAATATAATAATCGCTCAAAATAAATTATAAATTATTATCATGAAATAAATTATAAATTATTATCATAAAATAGAGTCCCATAACAAGAGTATAATAGTTTCATATACGGTCACAAAGGTCTCACCATAAAGAGAAAAATCAGGATACCATAATATTCGGTACTTCACTAAAACTTCCCTTCTCCTGAACAAGTTGAGTTTTCATATAAAGTTACCGTTAGTGGGTATAATCTATCAGACTCTATTACACATATAAATGCGAAATATCCTATCTACTAGCCGGTATCAATTGGATTTTTAGAAAATTTAATAACCAACTCTATCTTCTTACAATATAAAGGCAAATATGCATAGAGTTCAAAATACACATTTTTACACACTCATTCTAAACTCAAAACAATTTATTACATTTGTCTATTCTATTAGTTTACTGATTTGAGCATTGGAGTAGCTGCCCATAGGCGCCAACCAACTCACATCTTCTCTTTTGCAGATTGACTAATCGCAATTCAGTTCTATTTTCAGTCACATCATTTGGTTCCGTTGCTGGAATCTCCATTGAATTCTTTATATTTATTTGGATTAAATCCGATTTTCTATTCACTTTCTCTTAAAATATACTTTTTCTTTCCTTCTTTCCTCTCAAATGGCTGACAATTCATGAGCTGGTGCTAAAACTGCTGCCAATAAAAGAGCATCATTTTCTCTATCTCTTTCAGTGGATAAAACACACCTTCTATGGTCAATGAGACAAACCTTAATAATTTGAATAACAAGCAAATGCTCTAGTATATTAAAAAGTTGCAGGCAACTCTCGAGCAGTATAAGACTTGGGAGGACGCCTCATTCATGGCTCCCAGAATAAGGGAGGAGGCTTCCATTGAGACCCCAAAGACTCGGACGGAAGTGATCTAAATGCAGTCCAAAGGGAAGGCCAAGCTGGAGGATGAATAGTCATCGGACCAAGCTTTAAAAGACGTCGATTGGAAACTGGTCCGAGTTGTGCAAAGGTACCAGAAGGAGTTGGAAGAGAACTATGGCCTAGATGATGCCTCGCCCCTATCAGAGAAAATCCTTGCAGAAACCTTCCCCATGAAATTCAAGCTACCAAAAAGCCACAAGGTGGGTATCCGCTAGGCTCATAATAGGGTATTAATCCTAATTATTCAAATTATTTTAAGGCATTTTTATGTCAAGACCACAAGGCGGGTATCCACCAGACTGATGACTAGGTGTTATTCTTAATCATTAAAATTAGTTAAGACATTTTATGCCAAATCCACAAAGTGGGTATCTCCCAAGCTCATGATCGGGTATCAGTCCCAATTAATAAAATTTCTTAAGGCATTTTACGCTAAGGCCACAAGGCGGGCATCCGTCAGGCTCATGATCAAGTGTTTGTCTCATTAATCAAATGATTCAATGCATTTTTTATGCCAAAGCCACAAGACAGATATTTGCTAGACCGATTACTAGGTGTTAGTCCCACTTATTGAAAAGTATTTAAGCTCGTGACAAGGCAGTTGTTCTCATAAGTTAAAATTATAAGACTTTATATGCCAAGCCCACGAGGCTGGTAGCCGCCAGGCATATTACCGGGTGTTAAGGTCTGTTGATAATTTTTCCAAGTTATTTAAGCCAAGACCACAAGATGAGTAACTACCAAGCCAATGATCGGGTATTAATTCTAATTAATGATTTTTATAAGGCATTTAAGTCCTAAATGTCAGATTAGCGATTAATCTAAGAGCAGTCAGATGAGTTTTCTAGTTATTTTGCTATTTGGTCGAGTATTGAGCATAAAAAATACAAATAAATAGACAACAGAAATGAACTTTTTATTATAAAAAGTAAATTATGAAAGAGGAGGAACATCTTCGATCTCCTCCTCTTGAGCCTCTATTACATTTGTGTTGTCTACATCTACTATATTTTCAGCAGAGACTCAGTCGGTGGGGTTGTCTTCAGTCTACTCCTCTTCCTGCTCATCCTCCTCCTTCTCTAGGAAGATATCATCAATCCAAGCGAATTTCTCAGTAGGAAAACACTTTACCAACTCTTTGACTGAGTCTTGACCTTCAATGAACATCTCCCCTCCCCAGGCCACTGTCTCTTGAAGTTTGGCTTCCAACTCAACAATCCTATCAGAGGTGGCCCAGTTCTCCTCAGCTTGAGATTACAGCTTTTGGACTTGGTGTTAAAGGAAAGCCATTTGGTCCTTGGCAGTTTTAGCTCGATTCGATTCTCAAGGTGAGCTTTAAAATGTTGGCCTCATCCAGATCTACTTAGAGCTTGTCGACAGACTCTAAAGTATCTTTTTCATTGTGTTCTCCACCTCCTCTACCCGAGCCTTTAGTCTCGAGCACTCCTCCTGCAAGAGATTTTTGTTCGTCTTCTATGCCTCGAACTCTCACCTCAAAGCCTTATTACACTCCTTGGCTATGTAAGCACAAAGGACACTCTCTATCGCAGAGTGGATGATGTTGTCATAGAGTTTGTCTGTCTCAATCTCATTCAAGCGATGGCGATTGTAACGATCCGAAAATCGTACCTCTACCGGCGCTAGGATCCAAATCGGTTTAAGGCCGCCGGGACCCGTAGCAAGCCTAACATACAACCTGTACACCTGTTTAATCCCATACATGATCAACACATACATAAAAAATTTTGAACTTTTCTCATTCATTTACCAAACTCAACCTGTGCATGCACAACTCATAAGCATAACCATTAAACCCCACACTGGAGTCCTTATCAAATACTCCAATGGGATAACATATCATATTTTAAGTTTGGTTTACATAACATCATAAAAAATTTTATTAAAAGATCATGTAATCAAAAAGGGATTAACAACATACCAGGGTCAAACACAATTCTAAACCTCAATACTCATCATTACATTACTGACTATACATTACATCATTCTCATGTCCACAGCTAATTATTACATAGAACATAACTTTACTCTTGACTTCCTGCTCTATCCCGTACCTGTAAACCTGGGGGATTAAGGGAATGGGGTGAGCTACTAGAGCCCAATGAGCAGAATAATAAAACATTTAAAACACATGCTATCATGGAATGCATCACATCACAGACAAATCACATCAAGGATGGTTTTGTCACCAATAGTCCTCTACATATCCAATAGTGCCAGGAGCGTAGAATGGGCCTCGTCCTGGTCTTTCCCTTAACATAACATACATAACATAACATTCCAATAATGCCAGGGGCGTAGAATGGGCCTCGATCTAGACTTCCATACCATACCATATCACATCATATCATCATCATCTCATATCATACGAGAACTAAAGGATCATCCAATACTCATCCACATCATCAACATATTATGCAATGCAACATATTTGTGAATTCTAATGCAAACAACCTAATTTATCTCATGGCATTCGTGATGCATGAACATGCTCAAAATTTGATTTATTTACTTTGAAACATAAAGAGTTATTCCACTCACCTCAGGCTAGCTCTGACAAGACACTGAAGCAGCTGTCTCACTGCTGGGGTCCTCGGTTTCTCGGATCCGAACCTACACAGATGGACTCAAATGAGGGACCAAACATACAAGAATATGACTCTAAAATACTCCCCAAAAACCCCCTAAAACACTTTAAAACAATCATAGAAATCATGCAAAGGAAGGCTGAACAGAGCACTTTCAGCGGCAGGTTCGGCGGCTGAAAGTCCCTCCAGAGACGAAAGTCATGCACCTTCGGCGGCACTTTCGGCGGCCGAAGGTTCCTTCCAGAGACGAAACTCATGCATGTTCAGCGGCACCTTCGGCGGCCGAAACTCCCTTCCAGAGCCGAAAGTCCACTTTCGGGGGCAGGGTTCGGCAGCCAAAGGCTGGCCTCCACAGGCAGGTTCGGCGGCCGAAAGTCCCTTCGGCTGCCGAACCTGAGTTCTTCCAAAGGGCAGAACTCAGCCTCAACAATGCACATTTGCCTCCCAAACCATTCAACTCAAACACAACACTTCCACAACATGCATACACACATACATAAGCTCCTAGGGGCCTCAAACTATCCTAAACCCCAACTACAACACATCAAGCATAAACAAACAACCCACATTGCTCAAAAACTCAACATAAATCCATAAACTCAATAATAACCTAAACATGCATTTCTACCCCATAAACTTTCATAAAACTTGTTTAAAACATAAAATGAGCTAAGGATCTACTCTTACCTCTTGGAGAACGAGAGGAGAGGCGATCTAACTCGGAGATGGGGGAGATCTAGCTCCTTGGGTCTCCAAGCTCCAAAACTTACTCAAAGCTCACAAATCTTCAAAAACCAAGCAAACACTTGTTAAAACTTGAAAGATTGGAGGAAAATCGTCAAAAACGACCATGGGAGAGCATGGACTCACCGTTCGCCGAAAATGGGGAGAAAACTCGCCCGTTTCGGCCATGGAGCCCTTATATAGGGGCTGGCCAGACCACCTTCGACAGCCTAAAGTGCCTCCAAAACTCATGCAAGTTCGGCGGCCGAACATAGGCTTCGGCGGCCGAACCTGAGCCATTTTCGGAAGCCTAACTTGCCCCTCTAAACTATCCCACGTTCGGCGGCCGAACCTGGAAATGCCTCCATGGTCTTTTTCATTCAAATTTCAGTTTCTTTCTTACTTAAAATCATAAAACACATTAAAACATTTTATGAAAACATGGTTTTACCCCTCTAGAGGTCTCCGATATCCGAGATCCTACCGGACGGTAGGAATTCCGATACCGGAGTCTAGCCGGGTATTACAGCGATCCCTAGGCCTCAGGGCATTCTTTATGATGAGGATCGATAGTCGGGATTCCTTAAGAAGTGAGGTCGTCTGAGTTAGGGCTAATGCCAAATGTTAGATACCTCGAGGCCATGTGGCTCTAATTACAGCCTCCTCCTATGATGGTTCAGCTTAGAGTGGGACTACTATAGGAGTACCCCATGAAGAAGACTCGGGATGAGTAGGGGTTGGTTCCTCGATTGCAGGTGGAGGAGGGGGAGGATGAAGCATAATGATCTCCTCCGCTTGGCGAGCTCGCCTAGGTAGTGGGCCAGATGTCCCCAACAGCAGCTTTGCCCTTGTGAGCAGCATGCGCCACCTTAGCAAACTTGTTCTTTCCTCTACCGACCATACCTGCACATACCATAGGGTGAGTAAGTAAGACAGTTTTAAAGGCAGAAAAAGATAGAAATAAAAATACCCTACTCACTAGCATAGAAGTGCTTTCCCGAGGGTTTTGAAGATTGGGCGAGTGAGGAGCCCGAGCCTGTTCCACCTCGAAATGGCTCTACTCGGACAAAATGACATTCTTCACCGCTATATTGATATCTAACCTTTGGATCGAGGCCATCCTCTGGAGGAAGTCCAAAGCCTCCTCCTCATTCTGCCGTGACTGAACCCTATCCTTCCTAAGTTCCACATGAAGGTTTCAGTCAGTTTAAAGCCATCCAAAACCCCTGGATAACCTATGACGCAGGATAAAAAAACTTATTTTTTTTTTCAGTGCTTAAAGGAAGAGGGTATCTGGTAAAAGAGAGTCTGGCGTTTATTCTTGCTGAAGAACCAGAATTCCTCATTCTTTCGGATACCCAGTTGGTACAGTCGGGAGAAGTGCGCAACACTCGGCTCGATATTATTGTTGAAACATAGGAAGTCGAAAGCCACCGTAATTCTCCAGCTGTTGGGATGCAGTTCGGTGATCACAGGCTTATGGAAATGGAAGACCTCAACAAAAAAGGGGTCCATGGAAAATCAAAGATCCACCTTTAGTTGTTCTTCATAAACTATGATTATGTCCTCCGTAGGAATTGGATCATCCATATGAATGCGCGGGTTGGGTACATGAATCTGGAACACGAGATATAATAGTGATTGTATAGATGGTCCACTTCCTTTTCTGCTAACATGGATGAGATGACATTCACTAAGAGGCTATTATTGTCATGGATCGCCCTTAGCGAAACAATAGTCACCGGAGCACGGATGGGATCGTCGGAGAAGGAGCTTGAAGTGAAACTTCCACCAAAAGAAGACGATATAAAGGAGATATTCATTTTGGAAAAAGAAAACAAAGAAATACATTGAGCAAAAGTAATAGTAGGAGTCTAGGTGGTCGAGTCTTTTTTGAAGAGCCGAGAGCAGTTGAGAGCAAAAGTAGAAATTGAAGAAGAAGAAGGATTTTTATATTGCAATTTCGACAGAAGGTTTTGAATGTGGCTTAAGAAACAAGGTAATTATCATTTATGTCCAAGAACAAGCGAAACAACACAAGCATGAAGAGTTAATCCATACATGCCATGTACCCAAAATAGTGAAGACAATTATAACCTTCATATCTGAAGAATTGAAGACCAGTGGGGGATATTTGATGCGACATAATAATCGCCCAAAGTAAATCATGAGTTGTTGCCATAGGATAGGACCATATGGCAATGGTCTAATAGTCTAACACATGGTTACAGAAGTCTCACTTATAAAGAGAATGACCAGGACACCGTAACATTCGATACTTTACCAAAACTCGCCTCCTCCTTGAGTAAGTCGAGTCTTCATGAAAATTTACCGTTAGCAGATATAATCTAGCAGATCTTTATTACACCTATTATCCACTAGCTGGAACAAGTTAGATTTTCAAGAGATTCGATAACCAACTCCATCTTCTTACAGTATAAAGGCAAATGTGTATAAAATTCAAGATACACATTCTTACACACTCATTCTAAACTCAAAACAATTCATTACATTCACCCATCCTATCAGTTTATTGACTTAAGCGTCAGAGTAGGTGTCAATAGACACCAACCACCCCACATTTTCTTTTACAGATTGAGCAATTGCAATTGAGTTATATTTCCAACCACATTTTAATAAATCATAAAAAAGTCAGAAACAACTCATTTATTACTTGATATATTTTAAATTTTACAAATTTCACTTTAAATTCTATAAAATGATAAAAATAATTTATAAAAATTTAATATATAATTATAAAATTTAAAATAGAATCTGATCAATTTTATTTTTTTCTTGATAAGTGATTCTAATTTTATTAATTTATATTTAATTATTATAATTTTTATTAAAATCTTTCACTATTAACCTCGATTAATATAGATATATAAGTACATCTTCAAACATTTTATGTTTAATAATTTTATTTAGCATATATCTAATTGAATTTTTAACATATTTATTTAGTAAATTTGATATTTATCTTATAACATTAAACATGGAATATGTTTCTTTTCTTAAAAAAAAATGAACATATTTTAATGATTTAAGTATAATTTTCAACTAAATATATAAAACCCAAAATTCAAAATAATTAATCAAATTTCATTAGTTAGTAATGATGATAATGAAGCATTGTAGGTATATATATTATATAGACCATTAATATAAATTAACTATATTTACCAAATAAATTTAAAATTATAAAAAATAAAAGTAATAAAAATATGGTAGAAGCCCAAATATCAATTAATTACATATAAAATAGGCAAAATAAATGAATTGAAAACATTAGATTTTCTAGCTCCACTAAACCTATGTTGATAAAGTTTTCTTTATTCTAATAATAGCAAATTTAAAAGGAATAATATATTATTTATATAAAAAAAAATCAATTTGAGCTATTAAAAGGAAATAAATTAAATGTAAAAACATAAAATTTATGAAAATTGGGTAAAAATAAAATGTGAATTTTTATTGAATATTAAGCATTTGATTTAATAAATTTTGAAGCCAAATATAAAAATGTTTCACAAATTTCTAAATTTAAAAGACAATTAGAAATGAAAGAAATTTACCCTTTTTGAGAATTTTTGGGAGAAAATAAAATAAAAAGCTAAAAATAAGAAAGAAAGGTAAAAATATTAAAAAGTTTTAATTTTAATTATGTATTTAATGAATTAGTATTATATGATACAGGCTTATATAATAAATATATTTAATTTCGTATATAAATTCTTTAACTGCAGCCAATAAAATAATAGATATTCCGTTAGTGAAAGTGGGCCAGGGAAATCGGGGGACCCATGTGAGAGGCATAGACGCAACACGAAGCCGAATTTTTATCCTTGTCCTCCAGACTCAAAATCCATCCACTAATCATTACGTCTCCCACTAAACACTCATTTTTTATTACTAATGAATACTTAATTCTCTTTTTAATCACACTTTACCTTTTTTTTTTCAAAACACTAAATCCAATCCCTTTTGTTCAATATCTGCTACTATTTGAAATCTGGCTTCTCTCATTGGCTGGGAACCGGGCCTAAGATTGCAACCTGACAAATCCCCGTTTTAACGCGACCACCTCTGCGTTTTGCAATTATGCACACCGTTTTTCAGAATTTTTTTATTTACTCACCCAAGAAACCATGCTCCTGGTGGCGGAATGCTCCACCACCATCCATTTCCCCACAACCACGGCCGCCACCACCGCCACCACCACTTGGATTTGTTTCCAGATGAAGTCTCGCTTGTCTTCTCATTGTTTCTTTTCTTAACAATGAAGTGGGAAAGAAAAAACGGACTGATTGGATATGGTCCGCCGACGATGGGCCACTCCAGCCGTAAAATGGGTACAAATGTTTCTATCATGAGCCGGCGGCAAGTGGGGTGTTGATTGCGCGCGTGTTTCCTTTTGAAGCGTGTGTGAAATCCTTTGGGCTGGGGCCATTATGGCTCGGCTGGAGTCTAATCTATTATCTAATAGCCACGTCTCCACTTGACCGTTCACACCACCAAATCCGAGTTGTGAGTGAGAAAATATAAAGAAATTTATTATTTACTCTTCTAATATTGAAAACTTATTATTGATTTCTTAATTTTATAAAATATTTTAAAATTTTAATAATTAATCTCTTCTACATTAAATATTTTATTATTTTATTTTCATATTTAAAAAAATTATTTATTAATTTTTAATTTTATAAAAAAATTATTAATTAATTTTTTTATATGAATATATTTTAAAATTTTTATAATATTTAATAAATTAGTAGATTTTTTAATATTATAAATATTTTAATATATTTTTTAAAATTGAGATTTATATTAAATTTTTTTTATAATATAAAAATTAAATAATAAATTTTTTAAAGTGTAATAATAATGGATCTCATCATCAAATATCAGTTGTGTCGGGCGGCCCGCAATTAAAATCCAATCGAATCTCTCAACTGGTGAGTGTTACTTCCGAAGGCTCATGCGAATCGAGGTTTGGAAACGGGGTGTTTTAGGCCATCTTTAATTTTACCCATTAATAATCGATTAGATTTCGTAATAAAATTTAATTACTATTACTTAATTAAAATAATATAAAAAAATGAGAAGTTAAAATTTAAAAAATCAAAAAATTCTAATAAAATTTTTAAAAAATTAAAAAGTGAATTTTAAATAGTTAAAAAATATTATTATAAATAGTTAAAAAATATTATTTATAATAGAAAATTTTTAATATGTAAAATTATGGAAATATCTATAAAAATATTTTAAAAATAATTAAAATATAAAATTGACTTTTTAACTAGTGAAATTTTTGTCTTGAACTTTATAACGAGTATGCAGCTATCGTTACACTTTTAAAAGTTGTGTGTCTCGAAATTATCTTTTCGAAAAGTTATCGTGGTTCTCTATTGGACGTCGACAGCAAAAATTAGGTTCGATCCAAATCTGCCGTAAAGTCCAAGACTAATTGTTCAGTGTCATTCCTTCCACTTGTAAAGAATTCGATCTCGAATTGTCATTAGCAGGGTAGTACTGAAATAGATATGTCACGTTAAACGTTTTAAAATTTTTTATCTCATTTGAGAGGTCAATAACATAGGTATTGTCATTAATCTTTTGAATGATCCGAAATAGACCAATTTTCTTGGAGTCAAGCTTTTTCTATCCTCCACCACGTTTATTGCGTAAATACACCATAACTTGGTCATCGACATTGAAGAATTTGAAACGTCTATGTTTAACAGTTGTAGTTTTATATTTGTCATTGGCTTCTGTAAGGTATTGTTGTACCTATTTGAAAATATCCACATGCTGCTTTGCCAAGTTGCTTGCTGCAATACTGTTGTGAGAACCTGTAGGAAGGATAATAAGATCAACTGTATGTGCTAGGATTTTCCTGTACACAACTGCAAAGGGTGACATCTTTGTGGAGCTGTGGACAATGCTGTTGTAAGCAAATTTTGCTTGGGCAAGAGCAAAATCCCAAACAGTTTTCTTATTACTACAGATGCAGTGCAGAAGATTGCCAAGTGTGCGGTTCACCACTTCAGTTTGTCCATCAGTATGGGAATGGGTAGCACTGCTGTATCGAAGTTCAGTTCCAAATCGTTTCCATAAAGTCACCCAGAAGTGAGCTAAAAATTTCACATCTCTGTCAGAAGTAATAGTCTTAGGAACGCCATGTAAGCAAACAATCTCCTGGAAAAACAATTTTGCAACATGAGAAGCATTATTAGTTTTATTACAAGGAATGAAATGCGCCATTTTAGAGAAACTGTCAACAACAACAAAAATGGAATCAGATTCACATTGAGTACGTGAAAGATCAAAAATAAAATCCATAGACAAGTCCTCTCAAGGGTATGCTGGAATAGGCAGCGGAGTATATAAGCCTGTATTCTCCGAATGACCCTTCTGAGTTTGGCAAACTAGGCACTTCTAGACCATTCGACCTGTATCCCTTTTTAATTGTGGCTAGAAAAAATGCTCTTCTAACCCAACAATAGTCTTATCACGCCCCAAATGACCACTCAAACCTTCTCCATGGACCTCTCGAATAAGTTTTTCTCGCATAAAAGATCGAGAAATGTATAATCTGTTCTCCTTAAAAAGAAAGCCATCATGTTGAGAACCCATCAGCAAACTGGTGAGCCTGGACTTTAGCCCATATATCAGCAAAGTCATCATCTGTAGCATACAAATCTTTCAAAAATTTAAAATTTACAACCTCCTGATTAACTGTAATCAACAAAGTAGCCCTCCTACTCAAAACATTTGCCACCTTGTTACTATGGCCAGCCTTATATTTTATGACATAATGAAAGGTTCCAAAATAAGTTGCCCATCGAGCATGCATTTTATTCACATGTTTTTAACTTTCGCCCCATCAGATACTGCTCCCAAGTTTTAAAAGCCCAGAATATTGCATATAACTCTTGCTCATAAGTAGACCACTTCTTACTAGCTTCAATTAATTTCTCACTAAAGAAGGCAATAGGCCTTTTAGACCGTGACAACACTTTGCCAATCGCAACTCCGGAACCATCACATTCAACCTCAAACAGTTTATCAAAATCGAATAGAGCAAGAATAAGGGCAGAAATAAGATTATCTTTAATCTCTTTAAAGCTCTTGTTGGCAGTATCAGTCTAAGCAAATTTCTGCACTCTCTTTCTTCAAACAATCTGTGATAGGAGCAACGATACTGCTGAAATTTCTTATTAACAGTCGATAGAAAGTAGCAAGGTCATGAAAGCTGCGAACTTCAGAAATAGTTTTGAGAATGAGCCAATTTCATATTGCTTCTACCTTCTTCTTATCAATATGCATCTCTTCTGCACTATATAACAATGAATCTCAGGAACATAACGTGTTCCGTCATATAAATACATTTTTTTAGATTAATAACCAGCTCACTTTCTTGAAGGCTGTCATGACTTGATGAAGATGCTGTAAATGTTCTTCTTCACTATGACTAAAAATCAAGATGTTATCAAAATAAACAACCACAAATTGGAGTAAGAAAGGACACAAAACCTGATTCATAAGTCGTATAAAAGTGCTAGGTGCATTCGTCAAACCAAAGGGCATAACCAGCAACTCGTACAAGCCTTCTTTAGTCTTGAAGGCTGTCTTCCATTCATCTCCCTCCTTAATCTGAACTTGGTGATAGATGCTTTTACTGTCGATCTTAGAGAAGACTTTAGACCCGAATAGCTGATCCAACATGTCATCCAGTTGTGGAATAGAAAATTGATACTGAATTGTAATTTTGTTAATGGCCCTGCTATCCACGCACATTCTCCAAGTCCCATCTTTCTTTGGAACTAATAGGGCAGGTACTCCGCAGGGGCAAATGCTCTCCCAAATAAGTTCCTTCTTCAATAATTCTTCAATCTGTTATTGGAGGATTTCACTCTCCTTTGGACTCATTTTGTAATGAGGCAGATTTAGTAATTTTGATCCAGGAATGAGATCAATCTGATGCTGGATATCCCACAAAGGTGGGACCTTAGAGGATTCCTTTACTATCCTGTGAAACTTCTTCAACAGTTCTTTGACGGGTGGTGATAAAGATGGTGCATCCTTTGCTGCGCCTGTTGCTCTCACCAATAAAGCCAGTATGCCTCGAGATTTCTCAACTGCGCCTGATAGCCTTTGCACTCTCGTGGAAATAGCAACAACATTCTTCATTTTCCACTTTAGAATGTTTCGCAGAACCGAAAGGCAAAATAGTAATCTTATTTCGATTCCATGTGAACATGTATGAATTCTCCTTCCCCTTATGCAAAGCATTAACATCGAACTATCAAGGGCGACTTAGCAAAATTCCACAGTAATCCATATCCACAACATCACAATTAACAGGTTCAATGTATGATTTACCGATCGAGATAGGCACGCTGCAGATTCCGTTAACTTCAATTGTTGGACCTTCCTTAATCCATCCGACTTTATATGGCAAAAGATGCGGCTGTGTAGACAACTGCAATTTCTCCACCAATTGCTTAGCTATCAGATTCTCACAACTACAGCTATCTATAATTAGCCTGCAAATTGCTTCTCCTACTCGATACTTTGCCTGAAAAATCTTCCTCTTTTGCGTCTCATCCTCTTGTTTTGTCGAGCATAAGATTTTCTTCACCACATAGGTGACCTCTTGATCAAGCATAATTTAGCCATATTTTTATTATATTTATTGCTGTTTAATTACACATTTTCTAGCTTAATTTATGTTTTTGTTATGTTTTTGTAGAAAAGGAAGAAATTGGAAAACTGGAGAAAAAGTGCAGAAAATGACAAGAAAAGTGATTGGGTCAGTAACTTGGCCAAATCACTGCCCAGATCAAGCTAAAGCAGAAACCTGAACTATCTCACAGGAGACTGATTGGGTCAATAAATTGGCCAAGTCACCTGCAGGAACAGAAACCCGGAGGCAACACGCAGAAATGATTTGGGCATGACGATTTGCCCAAATCACTGCCCAAATCAAGCGAAGGAAGTAGAGACAGAAAGTTAAAAACTGGGCTGACTCACAGAAAGCGATTGGGGCAAGTGATCTGCCCAAATCACCCGCCCCAATCACATTGACAGCAGAAAATACAGCAGAAGCGGGAAAGTGCAGAAATACAAGATTTAAAATAAAGAAGTCCTAACCCCTCTCAAACACTTCAAGATCAGTCCTAGGGCATCTCAAAGAGTCACTCTCAAGATAGACCTCCTCAAGAAGAAGATTTATTCATAATTAAAGAAGAGATCAAAGACAAATACCAATCCAATTTAGGATTCCAAAACCTAATAGGATGGGATTCTTCAGCTATAAAAGGAGGCAGCCAAAACCAGTAAATATATCATCTCTCCATCATCGGCAGTTCTGCAAAAGCACAGTAGCAAGCCTGCGGCAGTCCCCATCTCTTTCTTTTCTTCTTTTCTTTTGTGATTTTGTCCACTATGAGTGGCTAGATCCATTCCTTTCTAGTTGAAGTTGGAAATTTTAGATTTGTGATTAATTGGGAGATTTAAATCTCCATTGTTAAACTTCTATTTATTTTCAATATTTATGCAATTTGATCTTTCTATAATTGTTGCTTTGTTTTTAGGATCAATTTAGGCCTATTGCTTTTAATTGCTTGAGTAACAATTGTTTGAATAATTTAGGTCTATAATTGCTTAGATTATTTAAACACACATTTAATCAAGTTGCATAATCTAAACTTGACCACGCGGTTGGCAAGGTTAGAATTAGGTTTCTCTAAGTCTTAATGTAGTTAACAGTTGTTCGATGTTAAAAACCCCAAGGACGTTCCTTGACAACTTGTTAACTAGTGTTTGATTAGCGAACGTTTCCTAATCAAACTAGAACTAAGGAGGAATTTGGATTGTGAGAAGCGTCTTCCACATCCTAAACTAATTTATTGAAATAAATAGGAGTGTTAAAGAATCAATGATCAATTCTAAACAATCTGAAATAGATCCATACTTCAACTAGAAGCTTTTCTCTTATTGATTTACTAATCTTTAAATTATTTGCTTTCTATTATTAATTAGCTTTAGTACATCTTCAAAACAAAACCCCCTTTTTATTTTTGCTATTTACTTGCCTTAGTCATTATTAGGAAGATATTTGGTGTCAAATCCCTGTGGTTCGACCCTATTGCCACTATCTGCAAATTTATTTGTTGATTGATAATAGGTTTATTTTTGACGGCTTCGACAACCGCTATCACCTCTCCATCTTCAGAACTAACAATAAATCTGTCATCGTCATCCACTTCCTCTTTAGATTCAGCCACCTGCTCAACCACATTAACCTGTCAGCGATCATTATTAACTCTACGTTCTGAACAATTATTCAATCGATGACCAGATTGCCTGCAGCAGTAACATATGTCTCCCGTTGACTTCTGATAAGGATTGGTTTTGCCTCCTTTGTCTACTATAGTGGCGACTGCTTTTCCCTTATTGTCTCTCCTTTCTTCCATAGTATTCTGAGGATTTTCAGAATTTACAACCTTAGGAGGTTGCCCGCCGTAATTGCCTCTATACCACTGCGTCCATGTCGAACCTGAATTTCTGTAATTAAAATTTCGATTATATTACTATCGTGGCTGCCAATCAACACGCTCTTCTGCCTTTTTTGCTATCTCAATGGCATCTACCAAAGTGAAAATCACAGCTACTCCCATCATACAGTGAATTTTGTGATTCAAGCCCCTCTGATAATAAGCAATCTGCTGAGCTTCGTTCTCACAGTTTTCACACCTAGCTTGCAACCTTAAAAACTCCTCGGTGTATTCATTTACCCTTCCATTTTTCTGTACATAATCATGATACTGGTTATACAAAATTTGAGCGTGATCACTAGGTAAGAACCGCTATTCAATCATCTACTTCATCAACACCCAGTTTCTTATGGGTTCCAGCCTCCTCCAATAGCGTTCATTTTGAACCGAATTCCACCAGGCTACTGCACCCCTTTTTAATTTATAGGCCACAACCAAAACCTTTCGATCCTCTTCTACGTTCATAACTTCGAAGAAACGTTCAACCTCCGCCAACCAATCAAGAATAGATTCTACATCAAACGAACCAAAAAAGTTTTGAAGGTCTATCTTTATCTTGTAACCTTCTTGATAATTTTGTTAAGGATTTGCAGGCATAGAATTTGGAACTGGATGGGGGCATTCGGCGGTGGAGGGTTGGTGGATTCTCTGCTGCAGGGCTAACTGTTCGATCATCTCCCTCAATTGTGCCAACGGTGCCTCAATCGCAGCAAGTTGCGCCTCTTGGTTGTCTGCCATAGACAAACTTCGCTCTGATACCAATCTGATAAATGACGTCGGTAGCAAAAGTTAGGCTCAATCCAAGTCTGCCGTAAAGTGTAAGGCTAGTTACTCTGTGTGAACTATGCACTATTTTTTTGTATCATTTTGGTACAAAATACTAAATATAGCAATATCATATTCTATTATCTGCACTATTTTTAACACTAAGAATAATATTTTGTTTATATTTGGATCAAATTGGTGCAATATTATCTCCAATCCCCTATATTATTTTTAACATAAAAAAAATTTTGATTATATTCTTCTCTTATGTTTAAATAATAATAATAAAAAAATAGCGTGGTTACAGTATCACACCAAATATAGCGTGACACTGTACCAATGCACCAAATTGAAGCTAAAACTCTAACACTAAGATGGAATTTGAAGTAGCATTGGAGTTGGTCTTAGAGTAGAGTGTGTTGCAGGCAATTTTAGAAGTGCTTGGACATGTAATTTGCGTATTTTTTTTTATCTAAAAATCTACGTATTGATTAGGAGAGAATGAGGGAATTTGATGGAGTCTCAATGAATTAATATTTTCCTTTTAGCGAGAGAGTTAAAAAAGAGAAAATGAGAGACAAAATTAATTGAGAGCTTAAATTCATGGAATTATTGACTAGAATTTGGATCTGACATTTTTTTTAACCAATTCATGTATTGCATTCAAATGCCTGGTGCGACTACAATACAAAAAAATATAAGCATGAAACTAAACAACATTCCAACTAAATTAAATGAGAGGAGAATCTAACTTAAGAAAAATTCAATCCAAAAAACATAGCCCACCCAATCCATAGCCTAATCCAAAAAACATCTCAGAGAACAACAGGAAGCATCTAGACAAAAATTACCCCTTGCACCGGCTACAGATACCACCAAAAATTAATAATGCCAAAGACGACAATCAAGCAAACGTCGACAACAAAGAAAATCATGCATGTCTAGTAAAAGTAGAAATAGCAAGAATTTTAAACAGAACAAACTCACTAGGGACAATCATGCCTGAAAATGTCAGATACCACCAATAAACCATCGTCACTATCACCCAAACATATGCAAACTATCACCCATAATCAACAAAGGCTACTCACACTTATTTTCGATCAGCAATCAAAGATTAAAATTTGCTATAACGTTTTCGGTCTGTAATAGTTATAGAGCCATTTGAAATGAGCCATAAATAGACTTTGACACTAATATGTTACTGACTCACCCCCAACATGAATAAAACAAAACTCCAAATTCGATGACTTTACTCTAAATAGGACTTGCAAAATTAAAAGTCTATATGCGACGATGGAGAGAGCAAAGATCAAGAGTCCCTACTATCTATCACAAAATCACGATTATATATTTTTCTCACTCACTCTCTAAATACTTTAAATTAATTATGTAGTTACAAGAATCTGAGCTTCTTGTAATATTGAGAAATGCCAACACTTTCAATCTCATTGAATGAAATATATTTATTACATTAATTATTATTTTATCACTTCTCAATTAATTAATAATTATTATATATTTCAATTAATAGAATGGAGAGTGTTCATATTTTATAATTAATTAATTTATTTTATTTCTATGTATATCGATTATTAGATAATTATATTGAGATTTATTTTCTATTTTTTATATATGTCACATAATTCTGAATAATACTTAGACAATAACTATGTGATAATAAATTTATTGATTTTTATAATTTTTCTACTTTTATTTATAGACGGGAATTTAGGATTTTAAATGATAAACTGGAATATAATTCAATCATAATAGTTGGGATTTCATTACTATTCTTATTATTTAATACCAAATTAATTGTTGTAATTTTTTTCTCTCTTTAATTTTCACCTTCAACATGTTTTACCTTCAACATGTTTGATATGTTGTGATGTATAAGTGATAATTAAATTTAAAGAGATTTATAATTTAATTTTTGAGTATTGCGATTATTAATAAGTCGGTCTTTATATTTTTAATTAATAAGTCGATCTTTGTATTTTTAAAAATATATTAAAACGTCCATATTTTTTCTTTCCGTCAATAAAATGGTCATTCTGTTCTCTTTTCCGTTAAAAATAGATAAAGAATGAGAGATAAAACTTTTAAAATTCAATTTTGCTCTCAAATAGAATAATTTATTTAGTCCTTAATACTGCTATTATTAACAAGTGAGTCCCTATATTTTTAGAAATTTATTAAAATATTTTTATTTTTTTTTCATATCTATTAAAACGTCATTATCTTTTTTCATATTTATAAAAATATTCTTATCGTTTCTTTCGGTCAACGTAATAGTTCCTTCTCCTCTTCAAAAAAAAAGAAAAAGAAAAAAAAGAAGAAAAAGAAGAAGATGATGATGAAAGAGAAGAAGAAGAAGAAAAAAAAAAATCGCCTCCTCTTCTTCTTTCAACAAGAAGAATAAAAAGAAAAATCGAAAAAAAAATCAAAGAAAAAGAAGAAAAAATAGAAGAATCAAAGAAGAAAAAGAGGAGGAGAAGAATCCACGAAGAAGGAGAAAGAGGATGAGAAAAAGAAGATGGTAATTTGATTTTTTGTTATATTTTTAACTGTAAAAATAGATAAAAATAGATAGAAGGACTATTTTATTAATGAAGAGAAAAAATAAAAACGTTTTAATAGATTTTTAAAAGTGTAAAGATTGATCGATAATATTTAGAAATTAAATAATAATTTTTTTTAAATTTATATTTAAAAATATTATATAACGGTCTTGTAAACATTTGTTGTTATATATATTAATTTTGATATAATTAAACATTTTACTCTAAAAACAACTGAAATTGATAGGATGCGAGCACCACTTTATTTATATCAATTTTTTTTAAAGAATTAAAATGGCATTATAAAAATATAAAATAGAAGACGCTGAAGGAAGTTTTCTTGGGCTATAAAAGGGAAGGTCCATGGTAAGTTAAGTGGAGTCCCAAGTGATGAAAACCAATTTTCTCTCTCACTCTCTCTCTCACTCAGATCTCTAAAATTCTATTTTTCTACACTGTAAATCGAGTACCCAAAAGGAATCGAATCGGAAGTGGAATACAGAGAACTTGGCTTTGATCTCTCCCTTTCAACTCCCACTTTAAAAGAAGACAG
This sequence comes from Manihot esculenta, assembly GCF_001659605.2. Taxonomy (NCBI): domain Eukaryota; kingdom Viridiplantae; phylum Streptophyta; class Magnoliopsida; order Malpighiales; family Euphorbiaceae; genus Manihot; species Manihot esculenta. The sequence goes on from NC_035169.2 coordinate 30,392,509, forward strand.
AGTGAGAGCTTAGCTACAAATTCCAAACCGTATATATAATATAAACACAAGCACTATTGCATATTAATGGCAGCACCTCTCTCTCTCTCGTTTCCTTTTAAGTGTTACTGCTTGTTAGAGTAGCTGAACAGCAGTGAATGCTTTTCCTTTTACTTTGGCCTTTCCTTCAACTTCAACATCTATATTCTGTCACTGTTCAGCCCATTGAAACCCGCAGATTTTTTCAGCTTCTCTCTTTTTCCTGCTTTTGAGGTCTCGCCGTCTTTGGCCTTCTGCACTGCCTTTTGTCTGTGGAGATTGGTGGCGCATTCAATTACTTTTACTAAAGAGATCCATAGCTGGAGATTTTTCTCTTTTTTGCTCTGTTGCTATTTCAACACAATTATGGCTATCTTCGCAGAATCTTGGAACTGAGAAATCTTAAATACTCTCTCTCTCTCTCTCTCTCTCTCTCTCTCTCTCAACTGTGCCTTACTGATTCTCGGCTCATGTCAAGTAAAGGACAGGCTTTGAAAACTTAGTCTGTCATTTGGGTCGTAGACGGATCTGTGATCGGTTCTTCAATCCCTTTACTCGAAAGAGACGTCTCAGAACGAGGTTGGCTTCATAGTAGTATATTAGGTTTTCTCTTCTTTGGTATGATTCGTGAAAAACAATATTCAAACTCTGCTCTTTTTGTTTTCAACACTGTTTATGGTTTTCTTTTTGGCTTTTCTTTGAATTTTGTGGAGGTTAACTGTTCATAAAGTATAGACGAACTCCGGTGATTTGCTTGGATCTGTGTGTGTGTACTTATCGGCTTTCGTTATCTGGGGCTTCGTTTAGATTATAGTTTTTGTCTCATTTACTGTCTTTTATATGTTTCAGATCTACCAGGATTTAGACGTTCCCTTTAAAGAGAAAATAAAAAAACAAGAAGATAATGTTGCCTCAGAAGCAAGCAGAAGAAGCAATAGTCTCCAACTTTAGCGAGACGGAGAATCAGAGCAAAGATGAGGAGAAAGAAGATCAACACTCCATGTTTAGCGTCAAGAGTCTTCTGTGGCATGGTGGCTCTGTCTGGGATGCCTGGTTCAGTTGTGCTTCCAATCAAGTACATCCACAAAACACCCATTTTTTTACAATAGCCAAAAAAGAATCTTTCTTTTCTTGACCAATTCTCCTGGTTTCTGCTGCAGGTAGCCCAGGTACTGTTGACATTGCCATACTCATTCTCTCAACTGGGCGTGCTGTCAGGGATTTTGTTACAAGTATTCTACGGGCTTGTAGGAAGCTGGACTGCTTATCTTATCAGTGTACTGTACATAGAGTATAGAAGCCGAAAGGAGAAAGAGAATGTTAACTTCAAGAACCATGTCATACAGGTAAGGTTGCAGCTCGTTCTCGCATCTCAAAGCTTCTCCCACCACGGATATCTAATCTTCAGGGCTAAAAATATCTAAATTAACAGTGGTTTGTCTACTAAAAAGAGTACATTATTTTTGGCTTACAGTGGTTTGAAGTGCTTGACGGGTTACTGGGTCCATATTGGAAGGCCGTAGGTCTTGCCTTTAACTGTACTTTTCTCCTCTTTGGATCTGTCATACAACTTATTGCTTGTGCAAGGTAAGTCCAATTCTCCATTAAACAAGTAAAAATCTGATCTGGGTTTTCTTCCATTGTGTTTTTAAACTGTTGTTTCATTGACGATGATACAGTAATATATATTACATCAACGACCATTTGGACAAGAGAACATGGACCTACATTTTTGGAGCTTGCTGTGCTACTACAGTTTTCATACCATCTTTTCACAACTATCGGATCTGGTCTTTTCTTGGCCTTGGCATGACCACATACACGGCCTGGTACCTCACCATAGCAGCAGTTGTGCACGGCCAGGTAATAACATTACAGAAAATTAACACTTGCTTCTCTCCATCTTTACATTCTGATCGAAAATTTGCGCCTGAAGGTGGAAGGAGTAACACACACGGGTCCAAAAAAGCTAGTGCTTTACTTCACCGGAGCAACCAACATCTTGTATACCTTTGGTGGACACGCTGTTACAGTGTAATCTTTTACTTTTTAACTATAGTATTATAATTTTTCGTCCCTCTATCTCTTCTTGCATTTGTTTCTACACGGCTTCTGTTTGCAGCTTTTGCCGGTATCCTTGGTGTTCGAGACCCACAGACAAAATCATGCAGATTATATTTTTTTGTTCCCCATCCATTTCTCTAGGCCTACGATAATTGAACAGTGAAAATGGTCCTCCTTGATCCTTCCCTGTGTTCCAGCTTCGCTCCTAAACTATTATCTACTATTATTGTAATTGATACCTAATCATGGACTCAATCTGATGATTCAGTAATTGACTTAAACAAGAGAATCCAATGGCATAAAGGTCAATCGAGTCATTTACTTGATGCAACTTCTATACATTCCTGTGAGAATAGTGAATGATGGATGTTAACTTTTTTACAGGGAAATCATGCACGCTATGTGGAAGCCTCAAAAGTTCAAGTATATATATTTGCTAGCTACAGTCTACGTTTTCACATTAACACTTCCATCTGCCACCGCCGTCTACTGGGCTTTCGGCGATGAGCTACTGAACCACTCCAACGCTTTCTCTCTTCTACCCAAATCTGGATTCCGCGATGCTGCCGTTATCTTAATGCTTATTCACCAGGTCTGATTACTAGATAAATTAAACTCTTTGTAGTAATAATTATGAAGTAAATTCTGAAGAAGTAATAACGTGGGGAATTTGGGGCAGTTCATAACATTTGGGTTCGCATGTACACCTCTGTACTTTGTGTGGGAGAAGGTGATAGGGATGCACGACACAAAGAGCATATGCCTGAGGGCACTTGCGAGGCTGCCGGTGGTGATACCCATATGGTTTTTGGCCATTATTTTCCCATTTTTTGGGCCTATAAACTCAGCCGTCGGAGCTCTTCTGGTCAGCTTCACCGTTTACATCATCCCATCTTTAGCCCATATGCTCACCTACAGAAAAGCTTCTGCCAGACAGGTAAAATCTCTAATGATGCTTTTTTATAACCGACCCACAAGGCCACTATCTTTTATCCTTTCACCTTTTTATTTTTCAAATTAATTGGGGGTGAAAATATGAAAATAAAAAAAAAGGTAGTGTCTAGTTGTAATTATCTAGATTTGATAGGGTTATGTTGCTGATAATAGAGTTAGTGGACGCTCCCCGTTTGATGGGGATTCCTACATTCCACAGTTGTAGTGTTGTCCTAAGAGGCTGACTTGAAGGAGTAGCAACTGTGCAAGATTGGGCATTTAATGCTTAGATTTCTAAATATTGAGGGTGTTGGCATGTCATTTTCATTTAGTTATGTGCTACAGTTGAATGAGCTGGCTGTTACATATTGGTTTTAGATTATTGGTATTGGAGTCGCGTGGGGCTAAGAGGTTTTCGAGTTCGAAGTCTTGCCAAAACCGATTCTCCAATTTCTCACTACATATAATATTCTGTTAAGAAATTCTTGGTTGGCTTAATTTTCTCTCTTTTGTTTCTTGTGTTTTCTTGCAGAATGCAGCAGAGAAACCCCCATCCTTTTTACGAAGCTGGACAACGATGTATGCCATAAACACTTTCATAGTGGTGTGGGTTTTGGTGGTCGGCTTTGGCTTCGGCGGATGGGCAAGCATGACCAACTTTGTCAAGCAAGTAGACACATTTGGGCTCTTCGCCAAATGCTACCAATGCAAGCCTCCACTACCTCCGCCAACTTCTAATACTACTGCTGCTGCCCATCACCACTGAGTCAAAGCTCTCTTTACTTTTTATTTTGTATCATACATGGGGAGATAGCAATATCTTTCCTTTCCATTTCATGTGTGCTGGATTTTCCTTTCTCTTTTTCTTTTCCATTATTTTTTTAGTTGATAAAATAGTGTGTTTAATTTGTGATGATTCCTTTGCTATCAAATCATAGGCTAATTAATTAAATCGGAATTAATATAATATATAAAAAATATTAATTAATTGAGACTTGTTTTTGTTTGCTGCTGGAGTAATGATAGCTTGAAGTGGCATTATTACAAGCATGTTTCCAAAGAGAATAAAGAAGTTAAAAAAAGGCAGCATGGCATGGGCGTGTCTCCCTCTGCCCTACCCCCATAATTTATTAAATGTAACGTCTTAAAAAGGCCATGTGTGGACATGGCTTAGTGGCTCTTTTGACCATTGATTCGTTTTTTCTTTTTTTTTTTTTTTAAAAACATAGTGGGCCGTGGGTCCATCTCTTCATTCACATGGGTTGTACGTTGCCTCATCTGTTTCTCACGTGCCTGTCTTTTGCTCTTATGTTTTTTCTCACATGGGAACTCAATACAATTCATCATCATGTGTATCAAAAATCTAAACCTATTTCCATTATTTTATTCAACCTTTGACCTTAGGTTATCAGAGCAAAAAAAAATGTTTGACACTCTTAGCTGCTATCTTTTCTTTTTAATATTGCACATATGTTTACTATATTGAGGTGGAAATGTCCAATTTGATCTGCTGATTAACTAGCTTTACAACAGATTACTTAACAAAAATGAATAGTTACTTGGTTGTCAAGCTTTCACATTGCTTATGCTATGTGAAAATGAAAGATGGGTAGTAAGGACAGCCGAGCTCCCCTACACTGGGAGAGAGGCCGGGCTTCAGAAAAATACAAGCTCAAAACTCATCAAATTATCTCTAAGCAGACTGACTTACTGCTGTAAATTCAAACCTGAACACATGGGATAGGCTGACTTACTGCTGTAAATTCAAACCTGAACACATGGGATAGGCTGGGTAGTTTATGGGCGCGGACCTAATAGGAGATAACTTAACCTGGTAATATGATGTGAATGAGAATAGCTGACCCAGTGATTTCAGTCTTAACAGCACGCGTGCCGGAAGGAATTAAATGGCCACCTGACATGGAGGAATATCCTGATGCGTCCATACATACGGATCTGAGTGATTGAGATAGGTGACAGTATAGTAGAGAGTCGATTAGACGTCACTAATAGATAAAAGGATAAAAGGAAGGAAGTGAAAAAATTTATTTTCTGAATCTCAAAATATCATGTAATAATATTGTTAATAGTGGAGATCCGATACTTTATAAATGGGACTAGGGATGCATTTTAACCTTAATAATATAGCAACCTTAATAAATTTTTTTTTGTTTTTTTCATTTGTTTATTTATTGGCTTATTCCGATCCAAACTGATAATCAAATTCTCACATGCAGCACGACACTACTGACCTAACTTCTTGCGTTTTCTTTACATAGGAGATTGAGAAGCCAGTCTTCATGGATAAGATAGTTTCAATAAGAAACTTGATATTAAAAAAGTGATTTTAATGTTGGGAAGGATTCTTACAATTACCGTTACAGGAAGTTGCATCTAATTAACGTTAATCTGCAACTGCAAGAAACAGCAAGAACTTGATCACAAGCTTTAGTTTCTCGTATAATAATATTCGTAGATACTGATGAAAGACTCTTCTTTTTCTTACAAGAACATGCATATGCATGTGGAAATAAGCATCTTCAAATTATATTTATTATTTATCTGTAATTAAATATGTTTTAAGATCTAAATTCTTCTACCTCATTACTTGGAACTTCAGTTATTCAACAGCTTGTATCTCTCATGGAATTCAATTAATTTTTTATTAGCTAGCAAATTTGATTTGGATCTTTAATTTTGTATTAATGACCATTAAGCATAATTTATTATTTTTATATTATTTAAGATTTAAGCTTAGTTTTGTTTTCAATAATAAGTGAAATTAATGAGTCAGTATTTGTGAAAATATTCCTATAACTTACCTTTTCTTTATTTCACTTAATAAGATTCTTGATTAAGCTGTAAGCGAATGAGCTTATATTAAGTTTAATATTTCTTGTATCACTATTAATGAAATTTTCATTTATGAAAAAAAAATTAATAGGTTTTTTATGATTTATTTCACAATAAAAAAATCAAATAAATTTTAACAAAATCTCATTTTCTTTAAAAATAAAAATTTTGTAAATTAAAAAATAATGAAGTTTTTTATTTTAAATAAGAAAATTAATAGAAAAATGAATTAAATTAAATATTTATAATTTTTTTTATTTCAAATAAGGGTGATAAATAAAAGACAGGGTTTGAAAAAAAAAAATCAATCTAATTTGATTTTTCTTTTTGATAAATCGTTTGAATTATGAGGCTTAATCAGAAGTCTGCATATTAGGCCCAACCACAAATAGAAGAAGATCAAATATGAACAAGGGTAACTTTGTATTTTTTATTAAATATTTACTTACTGAACATAAAAATACTAATTATCAAATGTCTCTTAGATTAAAAAAATTCATTAAGATATTTTTAAAATTTTTAAAAAAATTTATTAATTAATCTATTTATATCGAGAGCATTTAAATTTTTTTTTGTATTTAATTTTTAATTAAATGATTAATTAATGAAATTTTTTTAAGTAGTAATTTTTTTCTTTAAATTATTATAAAAAATAATTAAATTTAATTTTGATTTTATATTTAACATGATTTGATAAGCCTACAAAGGTTTCTTTTGGATCCGATTCATTGTAAATTTGGGCTTGTTCATTGGCCGGCGATCCACTCGATCAATAAAATAACGCTGTAGCTTTTGGTGCAGGAGCAGAGAGACTCAACGAAACGGTCTCTAGCGACGGACCTTATCCTCAAAGCTGAAGCAAGAGTTCAGCTCAGCCATGGCGTCGCTAACAGCAAGAGCACTACCAATGACACCTCAAAGCTCAGTAACAGTTCTCGCTTCTCGTCTTCTCAATCTGAAACCCTAGGCATTTCTCTCCCCTATTCAACTCCTTTAACTCTCTGCCAATGCTTCATCTCGACCAATCGTTCTTCCTCTCTCTCTCGCTTTAATTTGATGCGATGAAGATGTAATTTTAGTTCTAATTCATGTTTTGGATGCTACTTACACAGTGTATTGCGGAGGAGGAGACAAGAAGACAGCCAAAGGGAAGCGATTCAACCACTCATTTGGCAATGTGAGTAGTTCTACAAATTCTTGTTAACCCTTGAAAGAACTCTAGAATTAATGTGGGGGAAGCTCATGATTGTGTTAGCGGAATGTTGTTTTCCAATAGGCGAGGCCACGGAACAAGAAGAAAGGCAGATGACCGCGGAGGATACCAGTTCCCTCATCTCCACCGAGAAATGACTGCTTTGAAGATGAGACCGTCGTCAAGATTGAAGTCGATGAGTCTCTGAGTTAAATGTGAATCGACCCCATGTGCTTTTCTGTAGTCTCTGACTCGAATTTGCCTTTGGTCCTCTCTTCTTCCTTTTGGCATCCACGCGATGCATGGGTGGTCGTGATCCTGTTGTCTTGTACAGAAGTGTTTTAAGCACTTATCTTGAAATGGGGAGCTTGATTTGCTGTTGCTTTTGCTTACGATATGTAGCAGTACACAGCTGTGATGACATTTTTGTCGTAGAAGGTTCCTGTGTTAATCTGATTATTATCTGAACCTGCTGAAACACATGGATCGTTCTTTGTTTTTATTCCTGGCAGTCTTATGTTGTCCACGAAGGAAGAGGAGCTGTGGCTATCATTTTGTGGTCTGATTATTCTACCTGCGGCTTATTGCTAATTTCAGCCGATTGGCTCAAAAGTTTCGATTTAAGGTTAAGATTTTTTTTTTTTTTTTTTTTTTTTAAATATTCTTAATTATTGAATTATATATATTTAAATAATAAGCTCCATTGTTTGCGACCTCTGAAAGTTTACTCAATAAAAGATATTTTTTTAATTAAAAGAAAAATTAAATAATTTTTAAAAAATAACTCTTATCTTTTCAAAAAAATCAATTTTCACTTTTCAAAAATCTTATTAAAATTTTTATATATAAATTTATTAATATATTTTAATTTTAAAATTAAAATTAAAAATTAAAAAATAAATTATTATATTAAAATATATATTTTAAATATAAATTAATTATTTTCCGCAAAAACAGACGGTATTAAGTTTTCTTAAATTTAGCAATTATTTATGGGAAATAATTGATATAACATAATAATTACCCAAAGTAAACCATGCACTAGCACACGAAGACAAGACCACATTGCAAGAGTCTTATAGATAATATTCGGTCTTACCGAGAGAAAAAAGGTCTTGAACGCTTCAGATATCAATTTTTCGTCAAGATTCGCCCACTCAACTTTCAGGGCAAGACTGCATGGGAAGTTACGGTTAAAGGATATATATATTAGATCCCATTACATATAATCACGGATCTCCTATCAATTAGTCGGTATCTGTCGATTTTCAGAAAATATGATAATCAACTCTATTTTCTTATTGTATAAAAACTAATTACTACAGAAACTAAGGTACGCATTCTTACACAAATATTCTTGAATTCTAAACAATTCTTTACATTTGCCCTTATCTTCAGTTTACTAACTTAAGCGTCAGAATGGCTGCCATAAGGGCCAATCACCTCACGTTTTCTTTCTTGCAGAGTGATCAATCGCGATACAACTTCGATTCAGCCAAAATTATTTCATTCCGTTGCCGAGAAGTCCATTGAATTCTCTTTGTTCCTTTAGATTAAAATCGATTTCTTATTTCCTTTTCTATTCTCTAAAATGGTTGACAATTTACGAGCTGCTGTTAAGGCTGCTGCCGCCAACAAGGGCGTAATCGTTTCTGTTAGTGTATATGCTCTACATCATTAATTTGGACTTTTATATTACCCATTTTGTTATTAATAAAGAGGTTTTTGTTATCATTATTATTTGTTTGCATATTACATAATAATAATTTACATCCTTGGTTCTATTATTATAAAGATAATAATATATACAACTAGTATGCATATTGATCAATGATCATGAAATGATTGTGTATGGTGATGCAAATCAATATTATAGATGCATTGGATAGACCCACACTGAGATCATTGCATGGATTAGTGTCATTAGTGAATCTCATAATAGTTATAAATTAATCCTTAGACTTGAGATTGTCATAATTTCCAATATAAGGACTATTATGTTTTGATATAATCAAATGTTGTCTTTAATCAGATAACCATAAAGGTTATGATCGGGCATGATATAAATTATGTAGAGAATATTGAACAATCAAAATAGAATTTGTCCATATCTCTAAGAGAGATATCTTCTGGACTCCTTGATAAGTCAGACTGAGAAATGTATAGTCGTGCTCAAATAAATTGATAGTGTGATCAATGGCATTTGATTTTATCAGTCTACTTGAAAATCAAGTAATCATAAGTTTGAACAATATACATATAATACTGAACATGACTTATGTTCAAACTAAATATTGTGTGACAAAGGGATTAATACATATTCTGTTATAATGCTTTAATTGGACTATCAATCCTCATATTAATTGGGTAGTTATAATATTTTGTTAGAGGCCACTTATAACTTGTAGGTTTTAATAAAGATTGAGCCTACTGCTAGTTAATATGTGTCTATCGGGTTGCACACAAAAAATGCAATATTGAGTTAAGCATTATTAATGGAGTTGATGTCTATTAATCTGATATTAATAATATTATTAATCTTCATTATTATTATTATTATTATTATTAGATAATAATAATATTATTAATAAACCAATATGTATTTGATATAGATTGGGATATCAACCGTTTCTCTCTCCATTTCAATTTGAATTGGATAAATATCTCAGTATCTGTTTTTTGTTAGACTACGTAACAGATACACGCTCTCTAAAGAGTAAGGAGTTGAGAACTCACGTTTTTTAGACGTTGACTCATGTTTTATTCTTTGAAAAATAAGTGCATGCAATTTTTCTTCTGAGAGAAAAAGGGAAACGGAGAAGCCCTAGCCATTTTCAAAAGCTAGTACTCTAGAGGACAAGCATTCATGTGGATACCGGCAGAAAGTGTTCGCAAGAAGCAACACCTAAAGTCCACTGAATATTTCGAAGAAAGCTTCAAAAATGTTAGAATTCGAATCATTCTTTTCGAATTAAATGGATCACTTGGTTCCTGGGAAGTAATCTAAAGATTAAATTTTTGTTCTGTTGTACATTTGATCTACTACGATCTCTGGATTCACTAATAATTTCCACCACTCCTGGTAGTGGACAAAACACCCTATCGATGGTCAACAAGGGAAATCTCAATAATCTGAATAATGAGCAAATACTCCAATACATTAAAAGGTTGTAGACCACTCTCGAACAGTATAAGACTCAGGAGGAGGTCTTATTTATGGCTCCCAGGGTAAGGGAGGATGCCTTTATTGATATTCCAAGGACTCAGATGGAGGCAATTCAAACACAGTCCAAGGGGAAGGCGAGGCTAGAGGAAGAGGAGTCGCCAGACGAGGTGTAATACCCGGCTAGACTCCGGTATCGAAATTCCTACTGTCCGGTGGAATCTCGGATGCCGGAAACCTCTAGAAGGGTAAAATCATGTTTTCATAAAATGTTTTAATGTATTTTATGGTTTTAAGTAAGAAATGAATTGAGTTTTGAATGAAAAAGACTATGGAGGCATTTCCTGGTTCGGCCGCCGAACCTCAAGTTCGGCCGCCAAACATTGGATGGTTTAGGGGGGCAAGTTAGGCTTCCGAAAGAGACAAAGGTTCGGCCGCCGAACCTCATGTTCGGCCGCCGAACTTGCATGAGTTTTGGAGGCACTTTAGGCTGCCGAAAGGTGGTCTGACAGCCCCTATATAAGGGCTCCATGGCCGAAACGGGCGAGTTTTCTCCCCATTTTCGACCACGGTGAGTCCATGCTCTCCCATGGTCGATTTTTTGATGTTTTTCCTCAAATATTTCATGTTTTAACAAGTTTTATCTTGATTTGAAGATATTTGAGCAAAAGAGCAAGTTTTGGAGCTTGGAGACCAAAGAGTTGAGTTCTCCCCCATCTCCGAGTTAGATCGCCTCTCTCCTCGTTTTCCAAGAGGTAAGAGTAGATCCTTAGCTCATTTTATGTTTTAAACTAGTTTTGTGAAAGTTTATGGGGTAGAAATGCATGTTTAGGTTATTATTGAGTTTATGGGTTTATGTTGAGTTTTGAGCAATGTGTGTTGTTTATGTATGTTTGATGTGTTGTAGTTGGGGTTTAGGATAGTTTGAAGCCCCTAGGAGCTTATATATGTGTGTATGCATGCTTTGGAAGTGTTTTGTTTGAGTTGAATGAGTTTGGGAGGCGTTTGTGCATGAAAAAAGCTGGGTTCTGCCACTTTGGGAGGACCCAGGTTCGGCAGCCGAAGGCTCTTTCGGCCGCCGAACCTGCCTGTGGAGGCCAGCTTTCGGCTGCCGAACCCTGCCCCCGAAAGTGAACCCTGCCCCCGAAAGTGAACTTTCGGCTCTGGAGGGGAGTTTCGGCCGTCGAAGGTGCCGCCGAACATGCATGAGTTTCGTCTCTGGAGGGAACCTTCGGCCGCCGAAAGTACCGCCGAAGGTGCATGACTTTTGGCTCTGGAGGGACTTTCGGCCGCCGAACCTGCCGCTGAAAGTGCCCTGTTCAGCCCTCCTTTGCATGATTTCTATGATTGTTTTAAGGTGTTTTAGGGGGTTTGTGGGGAGTATTTTAGAGTCATGTTCATGTATGTTTGGTCCCTCATTTGAGTCCACCTGTGTAGGTTCGGACCCGAGGAACCGAGGACCCCAGCAGTGAGTCAGCTGCTTCAGTGTCTTGTCAGAGCTAGCCTAAGGTGAGTGGAATAACTCTTTATGCTTTAAAGTAAATAAATCAGTTCTTAGCATGATTCACGCATCATGAATGCCATGAGATATATTAGGGTGCTTGCATTAGAATTCACGAATATGTTGCATTGCATAATATGTTGATGATGTGGATGAATGTTGGATGATCCTTTGGCCCTTACTATGATATGATATGTTATGAGATGGTAATGATACGGTGAAAGACCAGTGAGGCCCATTCTACGCCCCTGGCACTATGTAAGAGAAAGACTAGTGAGGCCCATTCTACGCCCCTGGCATTAATGGAATGTTATGTTATGTTATGCTATGTAAGAGAAAGACCAGTGAGGCCCATTCTACGCCCCTGGCACTATTTGAATGTGTAGAGGGCTATAGGTGACAAATTCATCCTTGATGTGATTTGTCTGTGACGTGATGCATTCCATGATATCATATGTTTTAAATATAATATTTTATTATTCTGCTCACTGGGCTCTAGTAGCTCACCCCACTCTCTTAATCCCCCAGGTTTGCAGGTACGGGATAGACCAGAAGGTCAGCTAGAGTAAAGTCACGGTTATATAATAGCTAGTGGTGGACATGATAAATATTGAAATGTAATGTTTAGTACAGTAATGTAATGAATAGTATTAAACAGTTATGTAATGTAATGGTGTTATTGAGGATAGAATTGTGCTTGACCCTAGTATGTTGTTAATCCCTTTTGAGTACATGATTTTAATGATGTTTATGTAAACCAAACTTAATAAATGTTATGTTACCCCATTGGAGCATTGTCGAGGGCTCTAGTGTGGGGTTGATGATTATGTATATGAATAATGCATGCACAGGTTGAGTTTGGTAAATAAATGAGAAAGTTAAAATTTTTATGTATATGTTGATCATGTATGGGATTAAATAGGTTTACAGGATGCATGTCAGGCTTGCTACGAGTCCCGACGGCCTTATGCCGATCTGGATCCTAGTGCCGGTAGCGGTCCGGATTTCAGGTCGTTACAGATTGGTATCAGAGCCCTAGGTTCATATGGTCGGACCTAGAGTGTCGGGATCATAGATATTATAGAAGGTCAAGCACAATAGGGAAATCATGTCTACTAGGATAGGATGTAGAGTCCTGTCTTGAATGATAATGTGAAATGCCATGATTATATGCATGTGCATTAAAGATATGCTATGTATGTGATGTATGTGATGTGGGTTCATGTGTTTGCACATGAACCATTTGATGCTAATGTTTATGTGATGGGTGTTGTTTTCAGTAAGCAAGATGAGAGGAACTCGTCGATCTGCACGATTGACTGGAGTGCCACCCCAGGACGAGGGCACAGATGCCCGTCCTCCTGCATTGCCTAGGGCAATGTCCTGCAGGTCTAGCAGGGAGAGAGCATCAAGGGACCCTAGAAGGTCTTTTGATGTGAGTAGAAGGGGAACAGTGCAAGGTGGAATGTCAGAGGATGTGGGGAATGATATGGATGTGGATCAGAGGAGGGATGACAGTCTTGGAGTGAGTATGTCGGAAGAGGGCATGGGAGAGTCCCAAGGAGGCACTTAGGCCTCGGGATTTGTTCAGCCACCCCAGTACCCACCCTTTTCTCAAAATCTCGGGTATTCGATGGGACGTACATCGGATTACCCCAGTTTTAATCCTTACCCTTCTCATATGCCATACACACCTTTCTATCCACCATACCCACAGTACCCTATGTACCCACCCCCATCTTTCTACCCAGGTCCAGCAAACCCTACCCCAGGGGATGCTGCACCTCCTCCACCACCAGCAGAACCTACTGTCCCAGAAACCCAAATGCCTAGACCTAGCTCATCTGGAGGGAGTAAGGTCAAGATGACCGATTACATGAAGCTGGGTGCTCCCCAGTTTGAATCAGGTGATGACCCGTTTGTGTACCTTGAGAGGGTCAAGATGATTACAGATGAGATAGGAGCTGATGACAGTAGAGCCATTCAGATGGCTGGGTTCACACTAAAGTGCAAGAAGGCCCGAGAGTGGTTTAAAAACTATGTGAACCCGAGGTTGGATAGCCTATCATAGGAGGAGTTTGCTAATGAGTTTGCAGGATGGGCTTTCCCTGATAGTTCAAGAGAGTTGAAGATGATTGAATTTGAGCGGTTGAGGCAGACGGATGAGATGAGTGTGGATGAGTATACAGATAGGTTCTTGGAGCTGTTGCCGTTTGCTGAGCAAAATCTGGACACAAATCAGAAGAAGTCAAGGAGGTATATCATGAGGCTCCATTCCAGGTATTCCTCCTTGATCCAGTCAGCAGAGAGGGAGAGTTTCCATGCCATAGTGGATATGGCTCGGAGGATGGAGGCTAGTGCAATCATCGAAGGGAAAGTTAAGCAGTCAGTAGCACAGCCTTCTGGTTCCAAGACCCCAGGTGGGGGAAGGTTAGACCCTTCTTCTCTGAGTTCAGGCAGTAAGAGGTGGGGCAGTACCACCAAAAAGTCAAAGAAGAACAAGTTCTGGAACAAGATCAAGTCAGGTCTGGGATTAAGAAGTGGCTCGAGCTCAGGTGCAGATAATGCAGCATGTATGAAGTGTGGGAAGCCGCACAAGGGAGTATGTCGGTTTGGGATGACAGCCTGCTTCAGATGTGGGCAGGAGGGACACATGGCATGGGAGTGTCCTAGAGCAGCTTTTGTGGCACAGTCCCAGCAGGCAGCTTCGGGTAGTGTGGCTCAGCCAGCAGCTCCAGCCGCGACTCAGGCCAATGGCAGAGGCAGAGGGAGAGGGGCAGCCTCTTCTTCAGCGGGTTTCAGGGGTGAAGGTCCATCAGCTCCAGCACGGATCTTCACCATGACTCAGCTGGAGGCAAATGCATCAAACACAGTGGTGTCAGGTAATCTCATCATTGGTTGTTCTGATGTTTATGCCTTAATGGATCCTGGTGCATCGCATTCTTTCATTGCTCCGAGGGCCGTCGAGAGGTTGGGCTTGATGGTTTCTGGGTTAGAGTGTCCCCTATGGGTCAGTGGACCCAAGTGTGACCCGTCAGTGGCAGAGTCAGTCTGCCAGTATAGTCCAGTTTTTGTTGAGGGAAGGTGCCTTTCTGCCGACCTTGTGGTTCTAGATTTGACAGATTTTGACGTCATTCTAGGGATGGATTGGCTATCTACCCATGGTGCTACCTTGGACTGCAGAGACAAGGTAGTCAGGTTCAGATGTCAAGATGGGTCAGAGGTTGTCTTCAGAGGAGACAGGAGGGGTACACCTAGAGGTTTGATATCAGCCCTACAGGCTTGTAGGTTGCTCAGGAGGGGTTGTCAGGGTTTTCTAGCTCATGTGAGAGAGCTGGATAGTCATGTCAGAGAGCCCGCCTCAGTGCCCATGGTCAGTGAGTTTTTAGATGTCTTCCCAGACGAGCTGTCAGGTTTACCACCTGCTAGGGAGATAGAGTTCGAAATAGAGTTGATGCCTGGAACCAGACCGATCTCTATTCCTCCCTACAGGATGACACCAGCAGAATTGAAGGAATTGAAAGAGCAGTTGCAAGAGTTGGTAGATAAGGGCTTCATCCGACTGAGTACCTCACCTTGGGGTGCTCCAGTGCTGTTTGTGAGAAAGAAAGATGGATCCCTCAGACTTTGTATCGACTACAGGCAGTTGAACAAGGTCACTACCAAGAATAAGTACCCTTTGCCAAGGATCGACGATCTATTCGACCAGCTAGCAGGAGCAGGTTGTTTCTCCAAAATAGATATGAGATCTGGGTACCATCAGCTGAGGATAAGAGAAGAGGATGTGCCGAAGACAGCATTCAGGACCAGATATGGGCACTATGAGTTCCTTGTAATGCCGTTCGGGTTGACCAATGCCCCTGCAGCATTCATGGATCTCATGAACAGAGTTTTCAGTCAGTATCTGGATCACTTTGTTATTGTCTTTATAGATGATATCTTAGTGTATTCCAGGAATGCAGAGGAGCATGCCCATCATCTGAGGTTAGTTCTGCAAACCTTGGGGGAACACGGCTTGTATGCCAAGTTCTCCAAATGTGAGTTCTGGTTGAGGAGCATTTCATTCTTGGAGCACGTTGTGTCAGAAAATGGAATCAAGGTAGACCCCAAGAAAGTGGAAGCTGTAGCTAACTGGCCTAGACCCACTACAGTGACAGAGATTAAGAGCTTCTTGGGTTTGGCAGGTTACTACAGGAGGTTCGTACAGGACTTCTCTAAAATTGCAGCTCCTATGACCAGACTGACTATGAAGAACCAGAGGTTTGTGTGGACCGACCAGTGTGAGGAGAGCTTTGAGGAGCTAAAGAAGAGGTTGACTTCAGCACCGGTGTTAGCTCTGCCATCTAGTAATGAAGACTTCTCAGTGTATTGTGATGCGTCCCGTGTGGGACTGGGTTGTGTGCTGATGCAGAATGAAAGGGTGATTGCTTATGCTTCTAGGCAGCTGAAGAAGCACGAGTTGAATTACCCTACACATGATCTAGAAATGGCAGCGGTGATCTTTGCACTCAAGATGTGGAGGCATTACCTTTATGGGGTTAAATGTGAGATCTTTACAGATCATAAGAGCTTGCAGTACATCCTGAGTCAGAGAGAGCTGAATTTGAGGCAAAGAAGATGGGTAGAACTGCTTAGTGACTATGATTGTAATATTCAGTACCATCCGGATAAGGCGAATGTTGTGGCAGACGCCTTAAGCCGGAAATCACTTGGCAGTTTGTCCCATATTTCGGCGGAGAGAAGACCAGTGGTGAGGCAGTTCTTCGAGCTCATTAATGAAGGCTTGCAGTTGGAGTTGTCTGGTACAGGTGCTTTGATAGCCCATATGAGAGTGGCACCCGTGTTTCTGGAGCAGGTGGCTCAGAAACAGCACGAGGACCCAGAGGTAGTAAAGATTGCCAGGACTGCTCAGTCAGGCAAGAACGAAGAGTTCAGATTTGACAGCAAGGGGATCCTCCGCTATGGGAATAGATTGTGTGTATCAGATGACGTGGGTCTAAAGAGAGACATTATGAGGGAGGCTCATAATGCCAGATACAGTGTTCACCCTGGAGCCACCAAAATGTATCAAGATCTGAAGAGAGTTTATTGGTGGCCAGCTATGAAAAGAGAAGTGGCACAGTTTGTGTCAGCCTGCGAAATATGTCAGAGGGTGAAGCTGGAACATCAGAAGTCGGCTGGAATGCTTAACCCGCTACCCATTCCAAAGTGGAAATGGGAGAATATCGCTATGGACTTCGTGGTGGGGTTACCGGCAATGTCCAACAGATTGGACTCCATATGGGTGATTATGGATAGACTGACCAAATCTGCTCACTTCATCCCTATCAGGAGTGGCTACTCTGTGGACAAGTTGGCGCAGGTGTATGTTGATGAGGTTGTCAGGTTGCATGGGGTTCCTGTTTCAATAGTGTCTGATAGAGGACCCCAGTTCACCTCCAGGTTTTGGTGGAGTCTGCAGAATGCCATGGGTACTAGGTTGGACTTTAGCACTGCTTTCCATCCACAGACGGATGGACAGTCAGAGAGGACCATCCAGACAATAGAGGATATGCTCAGAATGTGTGTGCTAGATTTTGGCGGTTCTTGGAGGCAGCATCTACCTTTGGTGGAGTTTGCCTACAATAACAGCCATCATGCTAGCATAGGGATGGCCCCATATGAAGCTTTGTATGGAAGGAAGTGCAGGTCGCCTGTCTGTTGGGAAGAAGTTGGAGAAAGGGCCTTGGCAGGGCCTGAGCTAGTAGAGATCACCAGCAGAGTGGTGCCCATAATCAGAGAAAGGATCAAGACTGCTGCAAGCAGGCAAAAGAGTTATGCAGATATCCGCAGAAGGCAAGTAGAGTTTCAGGAGGGGGATTTGGTATTGCTCAAAGTGTCTCCAATGAAAGGGATGATTCGGTTCGGGAAGAAAGGTAAGCTAGCTCCACGGTACATCGGACCCTTTGAAATCTTGCAAAAGATAGGGAATGTATCGTATAAGCTGGATTTACCTACTTCAATGGAGAAAATCCATCCGGTTTTCCATGTTTCCATGTTAAGAAAGTTCATGTCAGATCCGGGCAAGGTTCTTAGTGAGCCTAATGTGGAGATCCAAGAAGATCTCACCTATGTTGAGCAGCCAGTACGGATCCTAGACACCCAGATCAGAAAGTTGAGAAACAAGGAAATCCCGATGGTGAAAGTTCTTTGGAATCACCACAACTTTGAGGAGTGTACCTGGGAGACACGGGAGTCCATGCTCCAACAATATCCTCATCTTTTCTAAGGTGAGTGTTGTGTGTTTATGTTTTTATGCCATGCTATGTTTGTTTGGTGAACATTCGGGGACGAATGTTCTTAAGGGGGGAAGAATGTAATACCCGGCTAGACTTCGGTATCGAAATTCCTACCGTCCGGTGGAATCTCGGATGCCGGAAACCTCTAGAAGGGTAAAATCATGTTTTCATAAAATCTTTTAATGTATTTTATGGTTTTAAGTAAGAAAGGAATTGAGTTTTGAATGAAAAAGACTATGGAGGCATTTCCAGGTTCGGCCGCCGAACATTGGATGGTTTAGGGGGGCAAGTTAGGCTTCCGAAAGAGGCAAAGGTTCGGCCGCCGAACCTCATGTTCGGCCGCCGAACTTGCATGAGTTTTGGAGGCACTTTAGGCTGCCGAAAGGTGGTCTGGCAGCCCCTATATAAGGGCTCCATGGCCGAAACGGGCGAGTTTTCTCCCCATTTTCGACCACGGTGAGTCCATGCTCTCCCATGGTCGATTTTTTGATGTTTTTCCTCAAATCTTTCATGTTTTAACAAGTTTTATCTTGATTTGAAGATATTTGAGCAAAAGAGCAAGTTTTGGAGCTTGGAGACCAAAGAGTTGAGTTCTCCCCCATCTCCGAGTTAGATCGCCTCTCTCCTCGTTTTCCAAGAGGTAAGAGTAGATCCTTAGCTCATTTTATGTTTTAAACTAGTTTTGTGAAAGTTTATGGGGTAGAAATGCATGTTTAGGTTATTATTGAGTTTATGGGTTTATGTTGAGTTTTGAGCAATGTGTGTTGTTTATATATGTTTGATGTGTTGTAGTTGGGGTTTAGGATAGTTTGAAGCCCCTAGGAGCTTATGTATGTGTGTATGCATGCTTTGGAAGTGTTTTGTTTGAGTTGAATGAGTTTGGGAGGTGTTTGTGCATGAAAAAGGCTGGGTTCTGCCACTTTGGGAGGACCCAAGTTCGGTAGCCGAAGGCTCTTTCGGCCGCCGAACCTGCCTGTGGAGGCCAGCTTTCGGCTGCCGAACCCTACCCCCGAAAGTGAACTTTCGACTCTGGAGGGGAGTTTCAGCCGCCGAAGGTGCCGCCGAACATGCATGAGTTTCGTCTCTGGAGGGAACCTTCGGCCGCCGAAAGTGCCGCCGAAGGTGCATGACTTTCAGCTCTGGAGGGACTTTCGGCCGCTGAACCTGCCGCCGAAAGTGCCCTGTTCAGCTCTTCTTTGCATGATTTCTATGATTGTTTTAAGGTGTTTTAGGGGGTTTGTGGGGAGTATTTTAGAGTCATGTTCATGTATGTTTGGTCCCTCATTTGAGTCCACCTGTGTAGGTTCGGACCCGAGGAACCGAGGACCCCAGCAGTGAGTCAGCTGCTTCAGTGTCTTGTCAGAGCTAGCCTAAGGTGAGTAGAATAACTCTTTATGCTTTAAAGTAAATAAATCAGTTCTTAGCATGATTCACGCATCATGAATGCCATGAGATATATTAGGGTGCTTGCATTAGAATTCACGAATATGTTGCATTGCATAATATGTTGATGATGTGGATGAATGTTGGATGATCCTTTGGCCCTTACTATGATATGATATGTTATGAGATGGTAATGATACGGTGAAAGACCAGTGAGGCCCATTCTACGCCCCTGGCACTATGTAAGAGAAAGACCAGTGAGGCCCATTCTACGCCCCTGGCATTAATGGAATGTTATGTTATGTTATGCTATGTAAGAGAAAGACTAGTGAGGCCCATTCTACGCCCCTGGCACTATTGGAATGTGTAGAGGGCTATAGGTGACAAATTCATCCTTGATGTGATTTGTCTGTGACGTGATGCATTCCATGATATCATATGTTTTAAATATAATGTTTTATTATTCTGCTCACTGGGCTCTAGTAGCTCATCCCACTCCCTTAATCCCCCAGGTTTGCAGGTACGGGATAGACCAAGAGGTCAGCTAGAGTAAAGTCACGGTTATGTAATAGCTAGTGGTGGACATGATAAATATTGAAATGTAATGTTTAGTACAGTAATGTAATGAATAGTATTAAACAGTTATGTAATGTAATGGTGTTATTGAGGATAGAATTGTGCTTGACCCTAGTATGTTGTTAATCCCTTTTGAGTACATGATTTTAATGATGTTTATGTAAACCAAACTTAATAAATGTTATGTTACCCCATTGGAGCATTGTCGAGGGCTCTAGTGTGGGGTTGATGATTATGTATATGAATAGTGCATGCACAGGTTGAGTTTGGTAAATGAATGAGAAAGTTAAAATTTTTATGTATATGTTGATCATGTATGCGATTAAACAGGTTTACAGGATGCATGTCAGGCTTGCTACAGGTTCCGGCGGCCTTATGCCGATCTGGATCCTAGCGCCAGTAGCGGTCCGGATTCCGGGTCGTTACACGAGGCTCCAAAGGATATCAACTGGAAGCTAATATGGGCCGTACTAAGGTTTTAGAAGGAGCAGGAGAAGGATTATGAGCTAGATGATGCCTCGCCCCTTTCAGAAGAGATCTTGGCAAAGATATTTCTCGCTAAGTTTAAACTTTCAAGTTTGGACAAATAGGATGGAACAACAGATCCCAGAAGTCACCTGGTGATCTTTAGGACAACCATGTAGCTTCAGGTTGTCAACGATTTCGTATTGTGTCGAGTGTTTCCATCAACATTCACAGATTTGGCTTATAAGTGGCACCAACATCTGAGTCCAAGTTCAATTTAGAACTTTACACAATTTGCTATGTTATTTAAATCTAGATTTATTACTTGTATACCTCTTTAAAAACTCTCTTCTAACCTATGAAAATCTGCCAAACAGAGGGCGAGTCTTTAAGGAGATTTATCTCACAGTTCAATGCAGAAGCAATACAGATAGAAGAATTAAATCATGAGATAGCATGTGAAGCATTAAAAAAAGAACGCGCAACATCAAATTTATGGATTCTCTAATCAAAAGCCCAATCAAATGGGCAAAGCCTTAAAGTACATAAGGATGGATGATGAAGTTCGAGCATTGAGAGAGGTCAAAAGGACGAGTTAAAAGCAAAACCAAAAGTCAAAGAGGCGAGGATAGGAAGGAGACAAGAAAGGCCACAAGGTGGGTTCCGCTAGATCATAATCCGGGTGTTAATCCCTCTAAATAAGGCATCTTATGCCAGGCCACAATTCAGATTCTGTCAGGCCATAATCCGATGTTAGTCCCACTAAACAAGACATCTTATACTAGACCTTAAGATGGGTTCCGCCAGACCATAATCCGAGTGTTAGTCCTACTAAACAAGGCATCTTATGCCAAGCCACAAGGTGGGTTCTACCAGGTCATAATCTGGGTATTAGTCTCGCTATGTAACGACCCGAAAATCCGGACCGCTATCGGCGCTAGGATCCAGATCGGCTTAAGGCCGCCTGGACTCGTAGCAAGCCAAACATACATCCTGTGAACCTGTTTAATCCCATACATGATCAACAACATACATAAAAATTAAAACTTTTCTTTTCATTCATTCATTCTCTCATACACCAAACTCAACCTGTGCATGCACTATACATAATCATAACCATTCATCCCTCTTTGGGATCTCATCAATGCCCCAATGGGTGACATAACATGTGTTGAGTTGGTTTACATAAACATTATAAAACATCTAATATCATGTATTAAAAGGGATAACAACATTCTATGGTCAAGCACACCTCTAACATCCGTAAACATCATTACATTACATTTCTATACTGTACTAAACATAACATATTAACATTATTCATGTCCACACTATCTATTACATGACCAAGACTTCATTACTCTTGCTGACCTCCTGGTCTACCCTATACCTGCATACCTGGGGGTTAAGGGAGAGGGGTGAGCTATAAAGCCCAGTGAGCAGAATAATAAAACATTTAAAACTTATGATAACATGGAATGCATCACATCACAACTAATCACATCAAGGATGAATTTGTCACCAATAGTCCTCTACATAGTCCGACTGTGCCAGGGGCGTAGAATGGGCCTCACTGGTCTTTCTCTTACATAACATAACATAACATAACAGTCTAACTGTGCCAGGGGCGTAGAATGGGCCTCACTGGTCTTCCGTACCGTATCATCATCATATCGTATCATACGAGGACTAAAGGATCATTCAACATTCATCCGCATCATCAACATATTATGCAATGCACATATTCGTGAATTCTAATGCAAACACCCTATTATATATCATGGCATTCATGATGCGTGAATCATGCTAAAACTGATTTATTCACTTTAAAGCATAAAGAGTTATTCCACTCACCTCTGGCTAGCTCTGACAGACACGGAAGCAGCTGAACTCACTGCTGGGGTCCTCGGTTCCTCGGGTCCGAACCTACGCAGATGGACTCAAATGAGGGACCAAAAATACATGAACATGACTCTAAAATGCTCCCCAAAAACCCCCTTAAAACACCTCAAAACATCCATGGAAAACATGCAAAGGAAAGCTGAACAGGGCACTTTCGGCGGCAGGTTCGGCAGCCGAAAGTCCCTCCAGAGCCGAAAGTCAGGCAGGTTTGGCGGCACCTTCGGCGGCCGAAAGTGCCCTCCAGAGATGAAAGTCCTCTTTCAGGGGCAGGGTTCGGCAGCCGAAAGGCTTGCCTCCCAGGCAGGTTCGGCGGCCGAAAGTCCTTCGGCTGCCGAACCTGGTTTCTGCCAAAGAGGGCAGAAACTCGGCTCCTCAACCTCAAATGCCTCCCTAACCTCCCAAACATGCATTTTCCTACTCTACAACATGCATACTCAAACATACAAGCTCCTAGGGGCTTCAAACCATCAAAAAACCCCAACTACAACACATCAAACAACTCACATTGTTCATAATCATACATAAACCCATAATCATAACAATAACCTAAACATGCATTTCTACCCCATAGATCTACTTAAAACTTACTTAAAACATGCAATGAGCTCAAGATCGGATCTTACCTCTTGAAGATCGAGAGAAAGACGACCTAAACTTGGAAACCAAAGGAAAAGAGCTCATGTGTCTTCCGAGCTTCAAAACTTGCTCAAATGCTCAAAAACTTCCAAAACAAAGTGAAAACTCATGAAAATCTTGAAAGATCTGAAGGAAGAACCTCAAAATCGGTGAGGGACGGCGGAGAGCTCACCTTGGCCGAAAATGGAGAGAAAAGCTCGCCCATTTCGGCTAAGGGACCCCTTTATAGGTGGCTGGCCAGGCCACATTCGGGAGCCGAACGTGCCTCCGCATGCATGCCATGTTCGGCGGCCGAACCTGGTTTTCCCCACTAATGCCTTCGGGGGCCTAAGGCATACCCGAAACACATGCATGTTCGGCGGCCGAACTTGAGGTTCGGCGGCCGAACCTGCATCTTCCTCCAAGGCTATTTTCATTTAAAATTCAACTTCCTTTTTACTTAAAAATCATAAAATACATTAAAACATTTATAAAAACATGGTTTTACCCTTCTAGAGGTTTTCGACATCCGAGATCCCACCGGACGGTAGGGATTCCGATACCGGAGTCTAGCCGGGTATTACATTCTTCCCCCCTTAAGAACATTCGTCCCCGAATATTCACCAAACAACACATAGCATGGCATACAACATAACATACACATAAAACACATAATCAAATACAAAGGAAAGCAAAACACTCACCTTAGAAGAGATGAGGATATTGCTGGAGCATGGACTCCCGTGTCTCCCAGGTACACTCTTCGATGTTGTGGTGATTCCGAAGGACTTTCACCATCGGGATTTCCTTGTTCCTTAGCTTCCTGATCTGGGTGTCTAGGATCTGTACTGGCTGCTCAACATAGGTGAGATCCTCTTGGATCTCCACATCAGGCTCACTAAGAACCTTGCCCGGATCTGACACGAACTTTCTCAACATAAAAACATGGAAAACCGGATGGATTCTCTCCATTGAAGCAAGCAAGTCCAGCTTGTACGATACATTCCCAATCTTTTGCAAGACTTCAAAGGGTCCGATGTACCGTGGGGCCAACTTACCTTTCTTTCCGAACCGAATCACCCCTTTCATTGGAGACACCTTGAGCAATACCAAATCCCCCTCCTGAAACTCTACTTGCCTTCTGCGGACATCTGCATAACTCTTCTGCCTGCTCGAAGCAGTCCTGATCCTTTCTCTGATTATGGGTACTACCCTGCTGGTGATTTCTACAAGTTCAGGCCCTGCCAAGGCCTTTTCTCCAACTTCTTCCCAGCAAACAGGTGATCTACACTTCCTTCCATACAAAACTTCATATGGAGCCATCCCGATGCTAGCATGATGGCTGTTATTGTAGGCAAACTCCACCAAAGGTAGATGTTGCCTCCAAGAATCGCCAAAGTCCAGCACACACATTCTGAGCATATCCTCTATTGTCTGGATGGTCCTCTCTGACTGTCCGTCCGTCTGTGGATGGAAAGCAGTGCTAAAATCCAACCTGGTACCCATGGCATCCTGCAGACTCCGCCAAAACCTGGAGGTGAACTGGGGTCCTCTATCGGACACTATTAAAATAGGAACCCCATGCAGCCTGACGATCTCATCCACGTACACCTGCGCCAACTTGTCCACAGAATAGCCACTCCTGACAGGGATAAAGTGAGCAGATTTGGTGAGTCTGTCCACAATCACCCATATGGAGTCCAATCTGTTGGACGTCGCCGGTAACCCCACTACGAAGTCCATAGCTATATTCTCCCATTTCCACTCTGGAATAGGTAGCGGGTTAAGCATTCCAGCCGGCTTTTGATGTTCAAGCTTCACCCTCTGACACACTTCGCAGGCTGACACGAACTGTGCCACTTCTCTCTTCATAGCTGGCCACCAATAAACCTTCTTTAGATCTTGATACATTTTGGTGGCTCCAGGGTGAATGCTGTATCTTGCATTATGAGCCTCTCTCATAATGTCTCCTTTTAGCCCTACGTCATCTGGTACACAAAGTCTGCTCCCATAGCGGAGGATCCCCTTGCTGTTAAATCTGAACTCACTATCCTTGCCTGACTGAACAGTCCTGGCAATCTTCACTAACTCTGGGTCCTCATGCTGTTTCTGAGCCACCTGCTCCAGAAACACGGGTGTCACTCTCATCTGGGCCACTAAAGCACCTGTACCAGACAACTCCAACTGTAGACCTTCATTCATGAGCTCGAAGAGCTCCCTCACTACTGGCCTCCTTTCCGCCGTGATGTGGGATAAACTGCCTAGTGATTTCCGGCTTAGGGCGTCTGCCACAACATTCGCCTTACCCGGATGATACTGAATCTTGCAATCATAATCACTCAGCAGTTCTACCCATCTTCTTTGTCTCAAGTTCAAATCTCTCTGACTCAAGATGTACTGCAGGCTCTTATGATCTGTGAAGATCTCACATTTTACCCCATAGAGGTAGTGCCTCCACATCTTGAGTGCAAAGATTACCGCTGCCATCTCTAGGTCATGTGTAGGGTAATTCAACTCATGCTTCTTCAACTGTCTAGAAGCATAAGCAATCACCCTTTCATTCTGCATTAGTACACAACCCAGTCCCACACGGGACGCATCGCAAAAGACTGAGAAGTCCTCATTACTCGATGGCAGAGCTAACACAGGTGCTGAAGTCAACCTCTTCTTGAGCTCCTCAAAGCTTTCTTCACACTGGTCGGTCCACACAAATCTTTGGTTCTTCTTAGTTAGTCTGGTCATGGGAGCTGTAATTTTTTAGAAGTCCTGAACGAACCTCCTGTAGTAACCTGCTAAACCCAAGAAGCTCTTGATCTCTGTCACTGTAGTGGGTCTAGGCCAGTTAGCTACAGCCTCCACTTTCTTGGGGTCTACCTCGATTCCATTTTCTGAGACCACATGCCCCAAGAATGAAATGCTCCTCAGCCAGAACTCACATTTGGAGAACTTGGCATACAAGCCATGTTCCCTCAAGGTCTGCAAAACCAACCTCAGATGATGGGCATGCTCCTCTGCATTCCTGGAATACACTAAGATATCATCTATGAAGACAATAATGAAGTGATCCAGGTATTGACTAAAAACTCTGTTCATGAGATCAATGAATGCTGTAGGGGCATTGGTTAACCTGAACGACATTACAAGGAACTCATAATGCCCATATCTGGTCCTGAAGGCTGTCTTCGGCACATCCTCTTCTCTTATCCTCAGTTGATGATACCCCGATCTCAGATCTATTTTGGAGAAACAACCTGCTCCGGCTAGCTGGTCAAATAGATCGTCGATCCTTGGCAATGGGTACTTATTCTTGGTAGTGACCTTGTTCAACTGCCGGTAGTCGATACAAAGTCTAAGGGATCCATCTTTCTTTTTCACAAATAGCACTGGAGCACCCCAAGGTGAGGTACTCGGTCGGATGAATCCCCTATCTACCAACTCTTGCAACTGTTCCTTAAGCTCCTTCAATTCTGCTGGTGCCATCCTGTAGGGAGGGATAGAGATCGGTCTGGTTCCAGGCATCAATTCTATCTCGAACTCTATCTCCCTAGCAGGTGGTAAACCTGGCAGTTCGTCTGGGAACACATCTAAAAACTCACTGACCACTGGCATTGAGGCGGGCTCTCTGACATGACTATCTAGCTCTCTCACATGAGATAGAAAACCCTGACAACCCCTACTGAGGAGCCTACGAGCCTGTAGGGCTGATATCATACCTCTAGGTGTACTCCCCCTGTCTCCTCTGAAGACAACCTCTGACCCATCCTGACATCTGAACTTGACTACCTTGTCTCTGCAGTCCAAGGTAGCACCATGGGTAGATAGCCAATCCATCCCTAGAATGACGTCAAAATCTATTAAATCTAGAACCACGAGGTCGGCAGATAGGCATCTTCCCTCCACAAAAACTGGACTATACTGGCAGACTGACTCTGCCACTGACGGGTCACACTTGGGTCCACTGACCCATAGGGGACACTCCAACCCAGAGACCATCAATCCCAACCTCTCGACGGCCCTCGGAGCAATGAAAGAATGAGATGCACCAGGGTCCATTAATGCATACACATCAGAACAACCAATGATGAGATTACCTGACACCACGGTGTTGGATGTGTTTGCCTCTTGCTGAGTCATGGTGAAGATCCATGCTGGAGCTGATGGGCTCTCACCCCTGAAACCCGCTGAAGAAGAGGCTGCTCCTCTTCCTCTGCCTCTGCCACTAGCCTGAGTCGCGGCTGGAGCTACTGGCTGAGCCACACTGCCTGAAGCTGTCTGCTGAGACTGTGCCCCAAAAGCTGACCTAGGACACTCCCGTGCCATGTGTCCCTCCTGTCCACATCTGAAGCAGGCTATCGTCCCAACCAGACATACCCCTTTGTGCGGCCTCCCACATTTCTTGCATACTGCATTTTCTGCACCTGAACTCGAGCCACCTCCTAATCCCAGACCAGACTTGATCTTGCTCCAGAACTTATTATTCTTTGGCTTCTTGGTGGTACTGCTCCACCTCTTACTAGCTGAACTCAGAGAAGAAGGGTCTAATCTTCCCCCACCGGGGGTCTTGGAACCAGAAGGCTGTGCTACAGACTGCCTAACCTTCCCCTCAATGATCGCACTAGCCTCCATCCTCCGAGCCATATCCACAATGGCATAGAAGCTCTCCCTCTCTGCTGACTGAATCAAGGAGGAATACCTGGAATGGAGCCTCATGATATACCTCATTGACTTCTTCGGATCTGAATCCAGATTCTGCCCAGCAAACGGCAACAGCTCCAAGAATCTGTCTGTATACTCATCCACACTCATCTCCTCCGTTTGCCTCAGCTGCTCGAACTCAATCATCTTCAATTCTCTTGAACTGTCAGGGAAAGCCCATCCTGCAAACTCATTTGCAAACTCCTCCCATGATAGGCTGTCCAACCTCGGGTTCACATAGTTCTTAAACCACTCTCGGGCCTTTTTGCATTTTAATGTGAACCCAGCCATCTGAATGGCCCTACTGTCATCCGCTCCTATCTCATCTGTAATTGTTCTGACCCTCTCAAGATACACAAACGGGTCATCACCGGATTCAAACTAGGGAGCACCTAACTTCATATAATCGGTCATTTTGACCTTGTTCCCCCCAGATGAGCTAGGTTTAGGCATTTGGGTTTCTGGGACAGTAGGTGCTGCTGGTGGTGGAGGAGGTGCAGCATCCCCTGGGGTAGGGTTTACTGTACCCGGATAGAAAGATGGGGGTGGGTACATAGGGTACTGGGAGTATGGTGGATAGAAAGGTGGGTAGGGCATCTGAGAGTGATAGGGGTTAAAACTGGGGTACTCCGATGTGCCTCCCATCGAGTACCCGGGATTATGTGAAAAGGGTGGGTAGTAAGGTGGCTGAACAAATCCCGAGGCCTGAGTGCCTCCTTGGGACTCTCCCACATCCTCTTCCGACATACTCACTCCAAGACTGCCATCCCTCCTCTGATCTACATCCATACTATCCCCCACATCCTCTGACATGCCTCCTCGAACTGTTCCCCTTACTGATCTGCTTCTACCCAGATCCAAAGACCTTCTAGGGTCTCTTACTGCTCTATCCCTGCTGGACCTGCTTGACATTGCCCTAGGCAATGCAGGAGGACGGGCATCAGTGCCCTTGTCCTGAGGTGGTACTCCAGTCAATCGTGCAGATCGACGAGTTCCTCTCCTCCTGTTTTCTGAAAAACAACACACATCACTTTGAACATCAGCATCATATGGTTCATGTGGAAACACACGAACCCGCATCATATACATCACATACATAGCATATCATTAATGCACATGCATAAAATCATGGCATTTCACATCATCATACAAGACAGGACTCGACATCCTATCCTAGTGGACATGATCCTCCTATTGTACTTGACCTTCTATAACATCTATGAGCCCGACACTCTAGGTCTGACCATATGAACCTAGGGCTCTGATACCAATCTGTAACGATCCGAAAATCCAGACCGCTACCGGTGCTAGGATCCAGATCGGCTTAAGGCCGCCGGGACCCGTAGCAAGCCAAACATACGTCCTGTGAACCTGTTTAATCCCATACATGATCAACAACATACATAAAAATTAAAACTTTTCTTTTCATTCATTCATTCTCTCATACACCAAACTCAACCTGTGCATGCACTATACATAATCATAACCATTGATCCCTCTTTGGGATCTCATCAATACCCCAATGGGTGACATAACATGTGTTGAGTTGGTTTACATAAACATCATAAAACATCTAAGATCATGTATTAAAAGGGATAACAACATTCTGTGGTCAAGCACACCTCTAACATCCGTAAACATCATTACATTACATTTCTATACTGTACTAAACATAACATATTAATATTATTCATGTCCACACTATCTATTACATGACCAAGACTTCATTACTCTTGCTGACCTCCTGGTCTACCTTGTACCTGCATACCTGGGGGTTAAGAGAGAGGGGTGAGCTATAAAGCCTAGTGAGCAGAATAATAAAACATTTAAAACTTATGATAACATGGAATGCATCACATCACAACTAATCACATCAAGGATGAATTTGTCACCAATAGTCCTCTACATAGTCCGACTGTCTAGGGGCGTAGAATGGGCCTCACTGGTCTTTCTCTTACATAACATAACATAACATAACAGTTTAACTGTGCCAGGGGCGTAGAATGGGCCTCACTGGTCTTCCGTACCGTATCATCATCATATCGTATCATACGAGGACTAAAGGATCATTCAACATTCATCCGCATCATCAACATATTATGCAATGCACATATTCATGAATTCTAATGCAAACACCCTATTATATATCATGGCATTCATGATGCGTGAATCATGCTAAAACTGATTTATTCACTTTAAAGCATAAAGAGTTATTCCACTCACCTCTGGCTAGCTCTGACAGACACGGAAGCAGCTGAACTCACTGCTGGGGTCCTCGGTTCCTCGGGTCCGAACCTACGCAGGTGGACTCAAATGAGGGACTAAAAATACATGAACATGACTCTAAAATGCTCCCCAAAAACCCCCTTAAAACACCTCAAAACATCCATGGAAAACATGCAAAGGAAAGCTGAACAGGGCACTTTCGGCGGTAGGTTCGACGGCCGAAAGTCCCTCCAGAGCCGAAAATCAGGCAGGTTCGGCGGCACCTTCGGCGGCCGAAAGTGCCCTCCAGAGACGAAAGTCCTCTTTCGGGGGCAGGGTTCGGCAGCCGAAAGGCTTGCCTCCCAGGCAGGTTCGGCGGCCGAAAGTCCTTCGGCTGCCGAACCTGGTTTCTGCCAAAGAGGGCAGAAACTCGGCTCCTCAACCTCAAATGCCTCCCTAACCTCCCAAACATGCATTTTCCTACTCTACAACATGCATACTCAAACATACAAGCTCCTAGGGGCTTCAAACCATCAAAAAACTCCAACTACAACACATCAAATAACTCACATTGTTCATAATCATACATAAACCCATAATCATAACAATAACCTAAACATGCATTTCTACCCCATAGATCTACTTAAAACTTACTTAAAACATGCAATGAGCTCAAGATCGGCTCTTACCTCTTGAAGATCGAGAGAAAGACGACCTAAACTTGGAAACCAAAGGAAAAGAGCTCATGTGTCTTCCAAGCTTCAAAACTTGCTCAAATGCTCAAAAACTTCAAAACAAAGTGAAAACTCATGAAAATCTTGAAAGATCTGAAGGAAGAACCTCAAAATCGGTGAGGGACGGCGGAGAGCTCACCTTGGCCGAAAATGGGGAGAAAAGCTCGCCCATTTCGGCTAAGGGACCCCTTTATAGGTGGCTGGCCAGGCCACATTCGGGAGCCGAACGTGCCTCCGCATGCATGCCATGTTCGGCAGCCGAACATAAGGTTCGGCGACCGAACCTGGTTTCCCTCACTAATGCCTTCGGGGGCCTAAGGCATACCCGAAACACATGCATGTTCGGCGGCCGAACTTGAGGTTCGGCAGCCGAACCTGCATCTTTCTCCAAGGCTATTTTCATTTAAAATTCAACTTTCTTTTTACTTAAAAATCATAAAATACATTAAAACATTTATAAAAATATGGTTTTACCCTTCTAGAGGTTTCCGACATTCGAGATCCCACCGGACGGTAGGGATTCCGATACCGGAGTCTAGCCGGGTATTACATGCTAAACAAGAAATCTTATGCCAAGGCTACAAGGCAAGTTTCGCCATGCCATAATCCGAGTTTTAGTCCCGCTAAATAAGGCATCTTATGCCAGGCCATAAGGTAGGTTCCGCTAGGCCATAATCCGGGTGTTATTCCTACTAAATAAGACATCTTATGCCAATGCCATAAGGCAGATTTTGCCAGGCCATAATCCGGGTGTTAGTCTCGTTAAACAAGATATTTTATACCAGGCCACAAGGCGAGTTCTACCAGACCATAATTTGGGTGTTAATCCCGCTAAACAAGGCATCTTATGCCAGGCAACAAGGCAAATTCTGCCAAATCATAATCCAGGTGTTAGTCCCACTAAATAAGGTGTCTTATGCCATGCCACAAGGCAGATTTCGCCAATCCATAATCTAGGTGTTAGTTCAGCTAAACAAGACATCTCTGCCAAGGCCACAAGGTAGGTTCCGCCAGGCCACAATCCAGGTATTAATTTCGCTAAACAAGACATTTTATGTCAAGGCCACAAGGTAGATTCCGCTAGACCATAATTTAGGTGTTAGTCCCACTAAACAAGGTATTTTATGCCAAAGCCACAAGGCGGGCATTAGCCAGGCCAAGCGACCAAGGGGTTAGTCTTATTTTATAAAAAGTTTCTAAGAAATTTTATGCCCAGGCCATAAGGCGAATATTAGCCAGGCCACATGCTCATGCCATAAGACAAGTGTTAGCTAGGCCATATGACCGGGTGTTAGTCCCGTTTCATAATAAATCTCTAAGGCATTTCACGACCAGGCCATCAAGAGGTTATCCGCCAGACTAATGACTGGGTGTTAAGCCCGATTCATTTTTTTTTTTCCTAATTTATTTCATAGCCACAAGATAATAATCATTTATGGGCAGGAGTAGGCAAAGCGATACGAGTATAGAAGGACAATCTAAACAAACCACGTGTCTCAAAATCGCGAAGACAATTGTCACCTTCAAATCTAAAGAATCAAAAACCAGTAAAGAGACTTCTAATATAACATAATAATCACCCAAAGTAAGTCATACGCTGGCACTTGAAAACAGGGTCACGTGGCAAAGGTCTTATCAAATGATACTCGGTCCCACCGAAGGAAAAGAAAACCCAGACACTTCAAGTCTCAGCTCTTCATCAAGACTCATCTTCTCAACTTATAGGGCGAGACTCCATGGGAAGTTACCGTTAAAGGATATTATTTATTAGATCCCCATTACAACTATAATCACGGGATCTCCTATCAATTAGCCGATATCCTCTGAATTTTCAGGAGATGCGACAATTAACTCCATTTTCTTACTGTTTAAAAATTAATGATCGCAGAGACCAAAGTACACATTCTTACACAAATACTCTTGAATTCTAAGCAATTATTTATATTCACCCTTATCTTCAGTTTACTGATTTGAACGTCGAAGTGGCTACCATAAGTGCCAACCACCTCACGTTCTCTTTTTTGCGGAGTGACCAATCGCGTCATAACTTCGTTTCAACTACATCAATAACTTATATTTGGAAAATATTTTCCATTGAAAACATATTTCAGGAAAATATTTTCTAGCAAAATAATTTATTTTCTATTGTTAAATTCTAATTTAAAAAATAAAATATATTAATAAATTTATATAGAGAGGTCTTAATAAGTTTTTCAAAATTTAAAGAAAATGACTTTATCTTTTAAAAAGATAAAATCATTTTACACACTTTAAGATCCTTATTAAAATATCTATATATAAATTTGTTAATAAAATTTAATTTTTTAAATTAAAATTAAGTAATAAAAAATAAGTTAGGTTGTTGGAAATAAAAAAAAATTTAAATATTTTTTAAACAAGAGTTATTTTCTACAAACAAATAATTTTAATATTAAAATATATTTTAATAATATTTTATAATTTAAAGTAAAAAGTTTTCAATCATTTTTACTGAGAAAAAATGATAGTTATTGTTTTTTAGTATTTAAGGATAGACTACCAAATTTTCTAAAAGCTAGATGCCATTCACAAAATGAGGTTTGAATTGGAATTCTAATTAAAGTCTACATGTGCGTCAAAACTATAAAAAATAATCTATTCAAATTCAATAAATATAAATTACATATAAGCGAATATGGTCGAATCCACAAGGAATTGAGGTTAAAAATCTCCGATTAATAACTAGAAAAATAAACAATAAAAATAAAAATAAACAACAAAAATAAAAAGGAATTTTATGAAAAGTGAAACTAAAATAAAAATTAAGATAATTAAAGGAAGCAATAATTAAGAGAAAATAAAATCAATACAAATAAATTCTAGTTGAATATTAAAATCCATTTCAATTATGAGAATTAATTATAAAAATAAAAATATCACTTACAAGTTTAGTCTGGTGATAAGTACATTTGAGTAAATCTTAAAGGTCTCAGGTTCTACTCCCCCGATCCCCAATCCCCATTTCAAAAAAAAAAAATATATATATATATATATATATTTATTCATTCTAATAAATTAGCTCTAGTTATGGAAAATGCTCACAAATAACTTTTATTGGATTTAATTTATCAACCGCCTTAAAAATTGAATAACTCAAGTAATTACAGACTTTAAATATCCAAACTATAAAATATATCACATTGAAAATATGAACAACGGGCGTTGGTCAAATAACAAAGCAATAATAAAGATAAGAACTGAAATTATATAAATATTGGATGAATAAAAAATGAGCAATAATATTTAGATCTCATAATTTATACAGAAATTAAAACTACAATCTATTTCTAACCAGAAGTAAAGGGTTTAGCCACGCATGACTTAGTAGAAGAGAAGATGATCCGCGACTGTTCACTCAAATAGGATTTTATAGGGGTCGAATCCTTGCCGGATCTTTTTAAAAAATCTGATTTTTTAATTGCTTTGATTAAAGATTCCCTTTTTAATTTTGTTTCCTTTG
The DNA here is from genome assembly GCF_001659605.2 of Manihot esculenta. Taxonomy (NCBI): domain Eukaryota; kingdom Viridiplantae; phylum Streptophyta; class Magnoliopsida; order Malpighiales; family Euphorbiaceae; genus Manihot; species Manihot esculenta. Next base: position 30,426,585 of record NC_035169.2, read on the forward strand.
AGAAGAAATTCCTTGATATGTGAAAAATATCATGCCGCACTTAAGTAGGAAAATTATGTGGGATTTAGTAGTTTTAAATGAGGAGATCTGATATTTTTTTTCAAATCTTGAGTCAATTCCCGTTTTCTATCGAAAAAATCTGGCGCATACTATTGGTTTACTTAGAGGTTTAGGCAAATTTTTGTTCCAATCTTTAACTGGATTATTATCAGCTCAGCCGGAAAATATGGGTAAATTCTATTTTTGCGAAACAGGATCAGCCGATATATTTGTCCAAATCGTAGGTCAAGTCATATTCAGCAACTTTCTTCATTATTTTCAACAAATCTATCATTCATATACTTTTATGTGAAATAACATCAAAAGCAATAAATTAATATGAAAATATTCAAATTAATATTGAAAATAGAGCAACATATATGTTAAAATTGTGTTATATTAAGTGGTTATGCAGTTATGCGGAGTCCACTTTGGAGGAGCCCGAAAGGCGGTTTTGTTTCTCATATAGGAAGGAAGAAGCTGCTATTTCTACAAGAGCAGTGGAATCATGGGGATACTCAAGCTTTCAATTATATTAGACCCCCAAATATTCTAAGACTTTGATGAAAGAGAGTTGTTTGTCTTTTATTTCTTAGAATGGAATTCCAAATTTGTCTTTGCCAGTTGGAGAATACTATGTTTCTTTTTGTAAAAGAATCCTCAATTATTGGTTCTTCTTATATTCTATCAGGAGCTCAGTACAAAAGTCTTGGAGATGCAGACGATTTAAATTCATGTCGAGAATGAAAAGCCTTAGGATTATGATGTGGTAAAAAAAAAAAGTTGTGAAATATTTTTAGTTAACGTTAACTATTTTAATTTAGATCGAGAAATTAATTTTATTATTTTTCTATATTAATTTTAAGAATCCTTTTATAAATAAAAATACCATAGATTGAACACTAACTTAAAATATAAACATAATCTAATAATAAAAATGCTTGCACAATTTCACATAATAGACTATGTCATTAAACTGAACGTCTTTATTTTTTTTTTCATTGTTTGTGTTAAAATATTATCAGAAAGAAAGAAAATAAATGCTTAATTTTTCAAGCCAGCAACAAAACAGAGTAAACCAATTCTTTAATGGGTGATTGTCAGCTGTCGACTCTTGCTCTGACTTTCGCTTGCGTATATCAAATGATCACAAATTTACTTCATTTCATTCCTTTGAATATTCTTCATGAGCTGTATATGTTTGTACAAATGATACAATGGTCAGAGATTAATCTTGCCATCACACTTCCTTCTTCAATTCTGATTCTACTGCTTTGCTTGTTCCATAAGTGTACCCCATAAGTCTCTCCACTAAGCTGAAGCAGCTTCGCTTTTACCCATCTCGAATCACCCTGGTTTTCTGGTTTCTTAAAAAATCCGCCTATTCTATTCCAGTTAACAGGGTAGAAGGCCGCCGGCGGCAGAACTGTAAAGCTATATCCAGGTCTTCCGGCAACTCTCTCAACTACTCTTGACACCAGGTAGGGTCCATTGTGTCCCCATTTGTTTCCATCAAAAGTTGCAGCAAATTCCTGTATGAACTTGAGTACAAGTGGATGTTTACCGTCGAAGACCAGAACAGCATTGTTCAATCTGGACCAGGTTTTGGACACCGTGTTAATACTTTGTGCTCCAATTGAATTTCTCAATCCTGCGAAGCTTTTTAGGACAATGAAATCTGTGTCCAAGTAGACACCTCCATACTTGAACAAAGCTGTGAGTCTAACAAGATTAGAAAGATTCTGAGCTAGTGGGATTTCGCCAGGATCCTTGTTCCCGCTCTTCATCTCCCGAAGCCAAGATTCTGCTGGAGTGTTCTTGACCAGAAAGGCCAAGTCAGGCGTAACAGCAGTAACTTTGAAGCCACGATCAAGTAGAGGTCTCAGGATCCTGTAGCCTTGCATGGAATCCAGAGTTCCTGATAGTATCACTAAGCAACCGTGAGGGTGGACTTTGAAAAGGCTCTCCATTGACAAGAAATCTCTTCTTTTAAAGGATTCTGCAGGTGAGATCCAAGTCATGAAGAATTTAACCTCACATTTATCGTTGAAAAATCTCTGAATTCGCCTGTGAAATTTCCGGGTCAAGTTGGTCGACTTGAAAATCTCAAATTCAGGCAGCTTTTTCCTGAACCATTCAATTCTTTCTTCTTCTGTGACATTGATGGGAGGATTCAGAAATTTCTGATTTGTACCGTGAACTTCTCTAATCTCTTCTTGTGTAGCAAGCAATTGTATGGTAGTAACAGTTGACTTTATTCTTCTTTCAGTTGTATGAATCTGAAGAACCTCTGAAACTTCTTGAATTTCAACGGCAGAAGATTGGAGATAAACCTTGGAAACAAGAAAATCTGCATAGAAAATAGAGAATACAGCAGCAACTGTAATAAAAGAGATGATAACAGTTTTGGCAGAGCCAAGTAGCCTGGAATCTATCACCCTGTGAGAGACGATCCTCGCCATGATATTTGATGAAAATCGGCAACAGGAAGAAAGAATTTCTAGAGAATTTTCATGATGATGAGATCAAAATCATGAAATAAAAACAAAGACACAATAGCAGCTGAGATAGAACTCATGTTTGTATAGACTTAACAGGAGTCATCTGTCCCTACGTAAGGGATAAGAATTCAGTCTTCAACATACAAAGTCTCGATATAGACTGTGTTGGGAGCTTGACAAACAATCTTAAACGCAGGTATTGCCATGGAAGCGGCCGTTGACGTGTAAGAGATCATTTAAGATTTGATTATGTAAAAGGGCATGACAAATCGTGGTCATTAAAATATTTGCGCTTTCTTGGCATTTCAAGCATAAAATTAGCCATAATCAGGACATGATCTTTATAATTAATTGACCAATGATTCAGTTAATATTATAATAATCATTTTAATTATGGATCGAACTCGTAATTATTTTAAAAATTCAAAAGTATAATAATAATTCTTCCAAAAATTAATGTTTGAATTAAAATATAAAATTGCGAATTGAATTTTTTTTTTAACCAAAGTAATCTATTTTCAATTGCCTTGTACATTAATATTCTTGGATTAGTAGAATTGCTCATAGGTTAAGTGAAGCAACAGATTATTGACCCCAGTAGACTTGGGAAACAAAGTTCAGTAGTAATTATTTGTTTTGCAGCCTTGTTTTCACGAGATGAACTCATCACTTTTAATTTTTAATGTTGTCTTTTACTTTAATCTTCTTGTGTTGCAGCAGATATTTTATAAATTCCATAGGTTAAGTGAAGCAACAGAATGTGGATGCCTGAACTCTCACGAAAAACATAATACAATATTAGGGTTGTTGATTATTAATTGAAAAAAATCATTTTTAGTAACAGATTTAGTTATGTTTAATTTGATGAAATTTTAAAAAAATAAAAATTATAAAAATTAAATCCGTTATTAAATTTAGTAATAAATTGCCATTCGTTATTAATTTTATAAAATAAAAAATAAAAGTATATTAAAAATATAATAAAAATTATGTTAAATTATTAGTTTTTATCATTATATTTTATATTAGATATTAATTTTGGTATTTTAAATTTTATTAATTTTATGAGGAAAACAATTATAAAATTAAATGAGGGGAATTTGAAAAAAGGTGAAAAAAAATGAGAATGGATGAAAATGAGGAAAAGAAGAGAAAATAAGGAAAAAAGAAAATAGAAGAAAATTATGATAGAAAAATGAAGATAAAATAAGGAAAAAGAGAAAATTGAAGAAAAATTAGAAAAATAAAAAGGAAGAGAAAGTAAAGAAAATGAAAGAAAGATGAAGATAAAATGAAGAAAAATAAAAGATAAAATTGAAAAAAATATAAGAAAATGAAAGAAAAAGTTAGTGAATATGAGAGAAAAGGAAGTAAATAAAAGGATTTTACATTAAAAAGTAAGAAAAAAAAAGAATAATGAGAGAAAATGATAGAAAATTGAAGAGAATGAAAAAGAGTAAAAGAAAATAAAAGAAAAAAAAAGAGAGAAAAAGAATGAAAAGTGAAAGATTTGAGAAGGTATGAATAATAGGTAAAAGAAAATAAGACGGGAAGAAAATAAAGGAAATGAAGATAGAAGAAGAGAAATAAATTAAATGAATAAAATGATGACTAAATTAAAAAAAATATTTGTTAATAAAAATTAAAAAGCATTATCTTCATTGAAAATTTAGTAACTGACTAGAGAATAAATTATTAATTTTTAAATTAATAATGGATTATGCTTATTATTAAATAAAAAAAGAATAAACATAAAATTTTAAAAATTTAAGTGGTGTACTTTCTCTAAAATTTAGAAACGAATTTCGAAATTCATTAATAATTTGTGAATTAAGACTGAATTTAATAATGAATTATATTCATTACAATATTAAAAAGAAAATATGAAATTCTAGAAAATAAAAAGCAGCTTTCTATTTAAAATTTAGTAATGAATTTAATATGTTACTAATTTTATAATAAATTACATTATATTATTAATTTTATTACTATTTTATTAATTTAGTTATTAGAAGGATTTAATAATGGATTCAAGTAAATTATTAATCTATTATTAATTTAGTACCGAATTTTAAAATTGATTACTGAATTTGCAAACAATGTCATTTTCTATAATTTTATAATAGGATCAAGTAAGAGATTTCTTAATACATTATTAAATTACAAAATTAATAATGAATTTTATAAATGACGTTTTATTTTATAGTTCACCCACATAAAATTAAATTTATGAAATATTTTTGCTATTAAAATAAAAATAAAATTGCACTTACAGACTTAACTTGATGGTAATTATATATGAATAAATCTAAAATTTAAAATTTTATTTTCTAATCTCCGTTTTGAAAAAAAAAAAAGAAATAGAAACATAACTAAACGTAATTAGCTTCTTTTGCTAATCCAACCCTATAATTTTTGTTTTTTTATATTTTTTATTATTTTTTCATTATATTCATTTTAAAAATATTAAATTAAGATTTAAAGTTTATTAAAAATAAAATAAAATTAAATAGAATATAATAATCCATTTATATATTATTATAATATAAAAGAATATAACAATAAAAAATATAAATTATGAAAAAGAGCAAGTAAAAAAAAGAAATAAATAAAAAAATATAAAGATAACTAACTAGTTTTACCACTAGCTCCAAATCTTTGTTTGAAATGGAAACTTTTGAAAAATTTTAAATGTTTTCTCATTTTCTAATTCTTTTATTTGGTTCGTTTGTCTAAATTTTTTATCTAATACTTTAAGATTATGATATTGTTTCATATTTTCTCGCTTAACATTATGGATTTTAAGTTGGATTTTTTGAGATACTGGTTGATAATTAGAATAAATTTATTTTGTTAAGTTTTTTCTGATTTTGATTAATAATATTGTAATTTTCAAAAAAAAAATACATTTAGTAAAACTAAGAATACAAGAATTCAATTCTTTTGAATTCTTATAAGAATTAATTCTTATGAATGAAAGCAGCCAGACTTAAAATACTTGTAATAACTTGGAACTTTCTCCCTCTTAGCTTCTGTTTGTAAATTGAAAAATTAACCAGAGAAAGTCAAATCCACTGCATCATGAGATAGGTAAATTTGCTTGCTTGTCAATAGGATCACATCAATCAATTTTTAATTACTATCTATTATCTGGCAGATGGGCTGTCACTACAAATGCCTATTATTTTATCTGAGAAAAATAAATTAAGAACACCAGAATAAAGTATAGAAATTGAGAGTTTTAAAATTAATTAAAACAATAATTTTTAGGATAAGCTTGAATCAATTTTTTTTTTAATTATTGGGTTCTAATTAAAATTTAAAATTTAGTAATTATAGAAATTATTTTTACTACTCCATTTGTCTCACAAAATAAGTTTATAGTTATTTTCATATTAATTAAAAATATATAATTAATTTGAAGCTCCTCAAAACTTAAAAAATCAATAAAAAATATATGTTTATTTATACTAATAATTTTATTTATAAAATTTTTTAAAGATGAATATGATTATTAATAATATTATTATTATTATAAAAATGGAATCTGTCTGGTAGGAATAAAAGAAAGCTATTATTCTCTAGCTCTTCAATAATTTGTGATGTCTAATGCATATTGCATCATTGGTTGAACATATGAGAGACTTTTAGAAATGAGAAGCCATGGTTGGTAGATGATGGAATAATAAAAAAACCATAGAAAAGTTCTCCTTTGATTCTTCTAATCTATATAAAAGTCTCCAATTCTATGATAAAAATTCTTTCCACTGACCAAACTTCTATGAATTTTAAATGGTAAATGGTCAAATTTCCTCCAAAATCATATAACAGAGATAAAAAAAAAAATACTAATTTTTTTTTTTTTTATTAAAATTTATGTATGAACTAATATTAAAAAGTTGAATAAGTCTAAATAAATTGAGTAGGGTATAACTTACACTTTAAAATCACAATAAATAATAATTTTATTATTAAAATTTAATCGAATTAAAATGCAATGAAAAAATAAAAAAAATTTAAAATTTTTCCCAACAAAAATAATAAAGTATTGAAAAAATAAATATTTTTTTATAGCTAAAACATGAAATCATTTATCTCGTTAAATTGTAGCAAACAACAAACCATTTAAGTATATGGTCTCTAATGATATCTATACGGAATATGAATTGAAAAATTTTAGAACAATTCTAAGCAAAGAAAAGCAGAAAAATGTAGAGTACTATGTCTTTATCTTTTCTGAGAAATTCTTATGACTAACTTAGAGATGCTTCATACATTCATAAGAGAGTCTTTTATACTAATTCCCTAGGGTTTTAGTATAATAATATTTAATTAATTAATTAAACTATAATTATGGCCCAAAATTTTACTACACAACTTATATAAATATTAAACAAATTTAATCAAGTCCTTACTTAATTTATTAGGTAAAATAGTAATCTTTACAAATTACAATTTTACTCTTATTGCCATAAAATTTATATGTAATCAAGTCTTACTTGATTTGTCTTTTCATTTTAATTTTTTATACTATTTTTTATGTTGTGACCCATTAAATTTCAAATATGTTAGCAATAAATATAATTAATTAATTAATTAATTTGAAGGTTAAAAACTGTAATACCCCCCTAAACTCCGGTATCAGAATTTTAACTTTTCGATGGAATTTTTATTGAAATTCAGAATCTCTAAACCGAAAACTTTAAATGGGTAAAATGAATTTTTCTATAAAATAAATTTAAAGCATTTTAAAATATATATTTTTTTAAAATAATTTTCAAATCATCAAGGTTCGGCTACAGTTTAGCAAGGTAAGAATGATGATTTTAGGTTTGACAATAGAGGGATTGTCCGTTATGAAAATAGATTATGTGTACCATATGAAATAGGCTTGAAGGGAGATATTATGAGAGAAGTTTATAATATCAGGTATAGTATCCACCATAAAGTCACCAAGATGTATCAGGATCTAAAGAAAGTGTACTGGTGGCCTTTTATGAAGAGAGAAGTGGCTCAATTTGTGTCCGCTTGTGAGGTGTATTAGAGGGTGAAGTTGGAACATCAGAAGGCAACTAGAATACTCAACCTATTACTAATTCCAAAATGGAAATGGGAAAACATTAAAGTGAATTTTGTAGTGGAGTTACCAGTGACGTCCAACAGATACGATTCTATATGGGTAATAGTGGACAGATTGACCAAATTTGATCACTTTATTCTTGTTAGGAACAGTTACTCTATGGACAAATTGGCACATATCTACATGAAAGAAATCATCAGGTTGCATGAGACTCTGGTTTCTGTAGTGTCAGATAGAGGATCCCAGTTTATCTCCAAGTTTTGACGGAGTCTGTAGAATGCTATAGGTACAAGGTTAGATTTTAACACTGTTTTCCACCCACAGACTGATGGACAGTCGGAAAAGACCATTCAAACCATAGAGGACATGTTAAGGATATGTGTGCTAGACTTTAGTAGTTCTTGGAGGCAACATCTACCATTGGTGGACTTTGCCTATAATAATAATTAGGGAGATTTATAATTTAGTCCCTGGGTATTGCCATTATTAACAAGTCAGTCCCTGTATTTTTAAAAACCTATTAAAATGTCCTTATGTTTTCTTTCCATCAACGAAATAGTCTTTCCGTCCTCTTTTCCGTTAAAATTAGATAAAAGAAGAGAGAGAAAATTTTTAAAATTTAATTTTACCCTCAAATAAAACCCTTTACTTAGTTCTTGGATATTGTTATTATCAACAAGTTAGTCTTTACATTTTTAAAAATCTATTAAAATGTTTTTATCTTTTTTCATATCTATTAAAACGTCCTTATCGTTTCTTTCCATCAATGAAATAATCCCTATCTTTTTTCATATCTATTAAAACGTCCTTATCGTTTCTTCCCGTCAATGAAATAGTCCCTCCTCATCATTTCTTTCCGTCAATGAAATCGTCCCTCCCTATCTTTTCTCACATCTATTAAAATGTCCTTATCGTTTCTTTTTGTCAACGAAATAGTTCCTATCTTTTTTTTCCTCCTCCTCCTCCGAAAAAAAGAAAAAGAAGAAAGAGAATAAAAAGAAGAAAAAGAAGAAAAAGAAGAAGAAGAAGAAGAAGAAGAAGAAGAAGAAGAAGAAGAAGAAGAAGAAGAAGAAGAAGAGAAAGAAGAAAAAGAAGAAAAAGAAGAAGAAGGAGAAGGAAGAGAAGAAGAAGAAGAGAAAGATGAAAAAGAAGAAAAAGAAGCAAAAGAAGAAGAAGAAGAAAGAAGAAGAAGAAGAAGAAGGAGAAGAAGGAGAAGCAAAAGAAGAAGAAGAAGCAGAAGCAGAAGCAGAAGCAAAAGAAGAAGCAGAAGCAGAAGAAGAAGCAGAAGAAGGAGGAAGAATTGATGAAGAAGAAAAGGAAGAAGGAGGAGGAGGAGGAAAATAATGGGGAGTAATTTAGTCTTTTACTATATTTTTAACAACAAAAATAGATGGAAGGACTATTTCATTGACGAAGAGAAAAGATAAGGAAGTTTTAATAGGTTTCTAAAAGTACAGGGACTGACTTGTTAATAATGGCAATACTCAGGGACTAAATTGTAAATCTCTCTAATAATTACCATGCTAGCATTAGAATGGCTCCCTATGAAGCTTTATATGGGAGTAAGTACAAGTCGCATATTTATTGGGAAGAAGTAGGAGAAAGGGTTTTAGTTGGGCCAGAATTGGTAGAGATCACCAACAGGATGGTACTCATCATCAGAGAAAGAATCAGAACAGTTGTAAGTAGGCAGAAGAGCTATGCAGACATCCATAGAAAGCAAGTTGTCTTTCAGGAGGGAGATATGGTATTGCTTAATGTGTCTCTTATGAAATTGGTGATTCGTTTTGGAAAAAAAAGATAAACTAGCTCCAAGGTACATCGACCTTTTGAAATCTTGCAAAAGATTAGAAATGTATCTTACAAGTTAGATTTACTTACTTTTATGGAGAGAATCCATCTGATTTTCTATATTTTTATGTTATGAAAATTCATGTCAGAGCCTGGCAAAGTTCTTAGCGAGCTTGATGTAGAGATCCTACGAGATCTCACCTATGTTGAGTAGTCAGTGCAGATAGTAGATACACAGATCAGAAAGCTGAGAAACAAGAAAATTACGATGGTAAAAGTTTTATGGAAGAATCACAATATGGAAAAATGTACCTGGGAAACTAGAGAGTCGATGCTTAGATAGTACTCTCATATCTTTTGAAGTAAGTTATTAAATAGTTTTGGTGTTTTCTTATTGTGTATGCTTTGTGTTTGCATGTATGGTTGAACATTTGTGGATGAATATTCTTAAGGGGGGAAAAATGTAATATTTGGCTAAACTCCAGTGTCGAAATTTCAATTTTCCGACAGAATCTCCGTTGGAATTTGAAATCTTAAAACCGAAAACTTTAGAAGGGTAAAATGGATTTTTCTATAAAATGAATTTAACACATTTTAAAAAAATAATTTTCAAATCATCAAGGTTTGGCCTCCGAACCTCTCAAGTTCGACCGCCGAACACAAGTTGGCAGATCTAGCTATAAAAGGCCTCCAACTTGTTTTTGAGAGAAAATTTTTCTCTCTTCTTCGGGGCAGAGGTAAGCTTAAGACTTCTTGATGATTTTGCTTGAGTTTTTTTTTATCAATCATTTATAAATTCATGAGTTTTACCTTTATTTTGAAGAATCAAGTTGAATTTCAAAGTTTTAGCTTTTGAGATCCTCAGAACTCATCGCTTCTTCTCCTTTGAATTTCTCATGGTTGTTGTGATTGTGTTTCCTTCAAGAAGTAAGCCTAGTTTTCTCAAAAACTCATTGCATTTGGACTCAATATGATTGTGTGTAGTTTGAGTTGTTGGAATGAGAATGCATGCAAGGTTTTATGTCTTTTTTTCTTTTTGTTTTGAAATCTTGAATGCTGATGTGCTAGATTGCTTGCATGTGGTTCTTTTTGGAGTCTTTCTAGTTGCTTAGAGGCCCTTAGGTTGTTGTGGCATGTTTTAAGCTTTTGCATGTAAGTTTGGAAGCATTTTGAGGGCCGTTGGCTGAGGTTGAATCGGGTTCTGCTTTGTAGAAGTACCTAAGTTCGGCTGCCAAACTTGCCTGTGAAGGCTGCCTTTTGGTCGTCTAACCTACCTCCGAAGACTTGATCTTTGAATCTGTAAGAGAACTTTAGGCCGCCGAACTTACCGCCAAAAGTCTCTTGTCCAGCCATTTCCAACTCGTTTTCTACATGTTTTCTTATATATTTTTAGGAATTTGTTGGAGTGGTTTTTAGAGTTGAAAATGTTATGTTTGGTCCCTCATTTAAGTCCATCTGTGTAGGATTAGACTTGAGAGATCGTAGAAGTTGACAGTGAGATAACTGTTTTAGAGTTAGGCTTGCATCAACTAGATGTGAATAGAATTAAACTAAACTTTTATTTTAAATAAATCAAACGTTTTAAGCATGCTCATGCATCACTAATGCCATGTGTATATGATTAGGTTGTGATGACCCACTAGCCCTCGAGTATGTTATAATATAATATAACAGATACAGAAATCCAAGTCGAGGCCCATTCCACACCCCTGTCATTATGTAAGGGAAAGTTCAGGTCGAAACCCATTTTATGCTCCTAGCACTATGAATATGTTATGTTGTGTTTAAGAGGAAGTTTTGAGGAGCACCCGTTGTGGGCCGGACACTATTGAAATTCATAGAGGGTTACTGGTAATAAGTCTAACTTGATGTGAATTATTTGTGTTGTGACGCATTCATATGACCATATATTTTATTAAACTGTTTTATGATTATGTTTCTGCTCACTAGGATCTTGTAGCTTATCTCTTTTTCCTAACCCCAAGTTTGCAGGACTAGAGTTAGCTGGGGAAGTCAGCAGAGTTGTTTGGTATAGTTCTGATAGAATAGTATAGCTGTGGACATGTAATTCTTTTATTGTGGATTAGAATTTTACTTTGCCGAGTCTTCTTTTATAATCTCTTGTTTATGATCTTCTTATGTAAAAGTTTTAAAGTTTAAGCTATGTCTGAACTAAACTGAGGTTGACCATACTAGAGCATTTGATGAGGGCTCTATGATCAAGCATAATTTAGCCACATTTTTATTATATTTATTATTGCTTATTTACACAATTTTTAGCTTAATTTATGGTTTTTACTTTGTTTTTACAGAAAAGAAAAAAATTGGAAAACTGAAGAAAAAGTGCAGAAAATGACAGAAAAGTGATTGGGTCAGTGATTTGCTCAAATCACTGCCCAAATCAAGCAGAAACAGAAAGCTGAAAATTGGACTGATTCACAGGAAGCGATCGGGGCAGCGATCTGCCCAAATCACCGCCCCGATCACACTGATAGCAGGAATTGACAGCAGAAGCGGGAAAAGAGCAGAAAATCCAAATTCAAAGAAAATAAGTCCAAATCCACTTCAAACATCACAAGATCAGTCCCAAGAGCCACGCCCTTCACTTAGAGAGTTCCATTCTCAATCAAATACAAAATCCAAAGAGGAATCAAAGACTATAAAGAAGACCAAATCAAATTGAGATTTCAAAACCCTAATCAAATTGGAATTGGGATTCTCCAGCTATATAAGGGCAGCATCCAAACCTCTGATCAGCATCTGATCTTCGGCAAGTCTGCAGAAAATACAGCAGCTTTTCTTCTTCTTTTCTTTCTTCTTTCTTTTGTGATTTTGTCCACCATGAGTGGCTAAATTCCATCTTTTCTAGTTGAAGTTGGAAAATTAATATTTGTGATGAATTGGGAGATTTAAATCTCCATTGTTAAACTTCTATTTATTTTCAATATTTATGCAATTTGATCTTTCTATAATTGTTGCTTTGCTTTTAGAATCAATTTAGGCCTATTGCTTTTAATTGCTTGAGTAACAATTGTTTGAATAATTTAGGTCCGTAATTGCTTAGATTATTTAAACACACATTTAATCAAGTTGCATAATCTAAACTTGACCACGCGGTTGGCAAGGTTAGAATTAGGTTTCTCTAAGTCTTAATGCAGTTAACAATTGTTCGATGCTAAAAGCCCCAAGGACGTTCCTTGGCAACTTGTTAACTAGTGTTTGATTAGCGAACGTTTCCTAATCAAACTAGAACTAAGGAGGAATTTGGATTGTGAGAAGCGTCTTCCACATCCTAAACTAATTTATTGAAATAAATAGGAGTATCGAAAAGATCAATGATCAATTCTAAACAAACTGAAATAGATCCATTCTTCAACTAGAATTCTTCTCCTATTGAAATTCTCATCTATTTAAATTATTGTTTTCTCTTGCTATTTAGTTTTAATCATCAAAACAAAACCCCCCTCTTTTAATTTCTTGTTATTTACTTGTCCAAGTCATTAGTAGGAAAATCCGTAGTGTCAAATCCCTGTGGTTCGACCCTATTGCCACTATCTACAAGTTAATTGTTGATTGTTTAATAGGTTTATTTTTGACGGCTTCGACAACCGCTTATCAAAAATTGGCGCCGTTGCCAGGGATTTGATCTAACTAACGTATTTTCCTTTTATGACCAGGGCTGATCGTAAAGAAGCTCTTCTTTACGATCCATAAATTGAACGCACTGCCAAGACCTTACAAGCATGGCTACGGTAAGTATGTCTTTTCTCTCTTCTCAAATTTCTGAACTAACCTCTATTGTGAGAAATTATGGTATAGGTCAAGCTCGACAAGTTCAACAACTTCAGCAAATCAGACTATGTGGGATTTGCACATATGTAGGACACCCAACTGATCGATGTCCTACACTTTATGAGGATTACTAGCAAGTACATGCCTTTGGAGGATTCAATAGCCATCCAAGACATGATCCCTACCTTGATACCTACAATCCATGTTGGAGGGACCACCCGAATTATGACTATGCAAGGGCTAACTACTACCAAAACTATGAAGCCCAAGCAACACCTCAAAACTCCAATATGGAACTTGAAGAGATGGTGAGGAGGTTGGAAATTTCTGGAAAAATTCTCCAACAACAAGTGGATCAAGCGGTCAACTCAGTGAACGCGCACATATTAAGAAGAGAGGAGGAGCTTCAAGATCTATGGGACGATGATGAAAGTTCCCAAGAAACAGAACAAGCTGCTGAGTCTGCTGCACAAATCACCACTACTCTTGAAACTGAACCAGCTGTTGAATTTGCTTCATCTGCTACTTTATTTGGTGCACAAAACACTGCAATACTTGCTGCTATACCTACTGAAAATTTCACAATTACACCAGCAATTGCTGAACCTGCTGTCCAAAAATCAGCAAGTGCTGAATCTGCCACCATTGCATCCCTTGTTGCTGTCCAAACACCAGCAACCTCAGAAATTGACACAACTAAACCAGAAGTTGTTGCACTTGCTGAACCAGCAACATACACCACTGAAACAGCTCCTGAACAGCCAGCAAAGAAGCAACAAATGGGATAAATGGCTTCATCCTTGAGTAAGCTTGAATCACAAGGAAAGCTACCTTCCCAAACTGAGATAAATCCAAGACAAAATGTTAGTGCCATCACATTGAGGAGTGGAAAAGAGCTGCAAGACAGCAAGGCTGATAAATTGAAGAAACAGGCCATAGAGGAGAATCTGCCAGAAAGTGATCAGGGCAGTCGATCTGTCCAAATCACTGACCCAATCGCCAGGCAGACTGAGCTGCCCAGCTGTAATACCCGGCTAGACTCCGGTATCGAAATTCCTACCGTCCGGTGGAATCTCGGATGTCGGAAACCTCTAGAAGGGTAAAACCATGTTTTCATAAAATGTTTTAATGTATTTTATGGTTTTAAACAAGAAAGGAAATTAAGTTTTGAATGAAAATAGCCTTGGAGGAAGATTTAGGTTCGGCCGCCGAACCTCAAGTTCGGCCGCCGAACCTCAAGTTCGGCTGCCGAACGTGCATGCGCTTTAGGAGTGCTTTAGGCCCCCGAAGGCATAAGTGAGGGAAGTCCAGGTTCGGCCGCCGAACCTTAACTTTGGCCGCCGAACATGGCATGCGTGCAGAGGCACGTTAGGCTCCCGAAAGTGGCCTGGCCAGCCACCTATAAAGGGGTCCCTTGTCCGAAACGGGCGAGCTTTCTCCCCATTTTCGGCCAAGGTGAGCTCTCCGCTGTCCCTTGTTGATTTTGAGCTTCTTCCTTCTAGTTTTCATGATTTCTTATGGATTTTAACTTGGTTTTTGAAGATTTCAAGCTTAGATCGAAGTTGTGAAGCTTGGAGACCTCAGGAACCCATCTTCCCCAAATCTCCAAGTTAGGTCACACTCTCTCTAGATCTTCAAGAGGTAAGGGTCGATCTTGAGCTCATTGTATGTTTAAGCAAGTTTTAAGTTGATTCATGGGGTAGAAATGCATGCTAGGTTATTTTTGAGTTCATGGGTTTATGTTGAGTTATTGTGCAATGTGGGTTGTTCATGTGTGTTTGATGTGTTGTAGTTGGGGTTTAGGATAGTTTGAAGCCCCTAGGAGCTTATATGCTTGAGTATGCATATTATAGAGTAGGAAAATGCATGATTGAATGAGTTGGGAGGCGTTTATGCATGAGAAAGGCTGGGTTCTGCCACTTTGGGAGGACCCAGGTTCGGCAGCCGAATGCTCTTTCGGCCGCCGAACCTGCCTGTGGAGGCCAACTTTTGGCTGCCGAACCCTGCCCCCGAAAGTGGACTTTCGGCTCTGGAAGGGACTTTCGGCCGCCAAAGGTGCCGCCGAACATGCATGAGTTTCGTCTCTGGAGGGGACCTTCGGCCGCCGAAAGTGCCGCCGAAGGTGCATGACTTTCGGCTCTAGAGGGCCTTTCGGCCGCCGAACCTGCCGCTGAAAGTGCCCTGTTCAGCCCTCCTTTGCATGATTTCTATGATTGTTTTAAGGTGTTTTAGGGGGTTTTTGGGGAGTATTTTAGAGTCATGTTTATGTATGTTTGGTCTCTCATTTGAGTCCACCTGTGTAGGTTCGGACCCGAGGAACCGAGGCCCCCAGCAGTGAGTCAGCTGCTTCAGTGTCTATCAGAGCTAGCCAGAGGTGAGTGGAATAACTCTCTGCGTTTTAAAGCAAATAATGAAAGTTTTAGCATGATTCACGCATCATGAATGCCATGAGATATATTAGGGTGCTTGCATTAGAATCCACGAATATGTTGCATTGCATATTATGTTGTTGATGTGGATGAATGTTGAATGATCCATTAGCCCTCCTATGTTATGATATGATGATATGATATGGAAGTCCAGGCGTGCCTGCTCTACGCCCCTGGCACAATGTAAGAGAAAGTCCGGGTGTGGCCTGCACTACGCCCCTGGCATGATTGGATATGTATGTTATGCTATGGAAGTCCAGGCGTGCCTGCTCTACGCCCCTGGCATGTTTAGATAGTATAGAGGGCTAACTGGTGACAAGTTCATCCTTGATGTGATTTGTTTGTGCTGTGATGCATTCCATGTTATCATATATTTTAAATACTATGTTTTATTATTCTGCTCACTGGGCTCTAGTAGCTCACCCCACTCCCCTATTTCCCCAGGTTTGCAGGTACGGGATAGACCAGGAGGTTAGCTAGAGTAAAGTTGTGGTCATGTAATAGCTAGTGGTGGACATTATAGATGTTGAATTGTAATGTTTAGTACAGTAATGTAATGAATAGTATGGAATAATTATGTAATGTAATGATGTTATTGAGGATTAGAGTGGTGCTTGACCCTAGTATGTGGTTTATCCCTTTTAATACATGATCTATCAAATGTAATGATATTTTATGAAAACCAAACTTAATGTATGAATGAATGTTTCCCATTGGAGCATAGTTGAGGACTCCAATGAGGGGAATGATGATTATGAGTTATGCATGTACAGGTTGAGTTTGGTGAATGAATGTAAAAGTTTAAAATTTTTATGTATGTGTTGATTATGTATGGAATTAAACAGGTATATAGGAGGAGGTATGTTGGGCTTGCTACAGGTCCCGGAGGCCTTAAGCCGACCCGGATCCTAGCGCCAGTAGCGGTCCGATTTTCGGGTCGTTACACCAGCAGTGATGTGCCCAAATCGCCAGAGAAGGCAGAATTCGATCTGCCCAAATCAACAGATCAGGCAGAGTCCAGTCAAAGGCAGAAACAGCAACCAGCAGAAAAATTCAAGGTACCTCCCCGCTTTCCCAAAAGATTTGCAAGATCTCAAAAAGAAAAAGAGGAGAAAGAGATACTTGAGACACTCCGCAAGGTGGAAATCAATATACCTCTACTTGATGCTATCAAACAAATACCAAGGTATGCTAAATTTCTCAAAGAGCTATGCACCAATAGGAGGAAACTTGCTGAACATGAAAAGGTAAGTGTGGGGGAGTGTGTCTCAGCTGTCATTCAAAGGAAACTTCCCACCAAATGCAAGGATAAAGGAATATTCGTTGTTTCATGCAAAATAGGCAACGTTGGGATAAAGAAGGCCATGTGCGACCTTGGGGCATCAATCAATGTTATGCCACTTTCCATCTTTAACTTGTTGAATGCAAGTACACTCAAAGGCACCAGCATAGTAATCCAATTGGCCGACCGATCGGTTATTTACCCCAAGGGAGTCCTAGAAGATGTGTTGGTACAAGTTGACCAACTAGTCTTCTCAGTAGATTTTTATGTGATTGACATGGAGGAGGATAAGGGTAACATCACCTCTGACATCCTACTTGGAAGACCATTCTTGAGCACGGCTAGAACAAAATTGATGTGTAATACCCGGCTCGAGTCCGGCCTCGGAATTCCTGTCGTCTGGTGGAATCTCGGGTGTCGGAACCCTCGAGAAGGGTAAGACATCTGTTTTCCGATGTGTTTTAAAGAAAAGCAATAAGGGAGAA
Organism: Manihot esculenta; assembly: GCF_001659605.2. Lineage (NCBI taxonomy): Eukaryota > Viridiplantae > Streptophyta > Magnoliopsida > Malpighiales > Euphorbiaceae > Manihot > Manihot esculenta. Next base: position 30,443,984 of record NC_035169.2, read on the forward strand.
ATGCAAAGGTTCGGCCGCCGAAGGTCACTTTCGGCCGCCGAACATTGCATGGTTTCGGCTTCACGTTCGGCTGCCGAAGGTGGTCTGGCCAGCCACCTATTTAAGGGCCAAAGGTCGATGGAAGGAGGCTATTTCTCCTCCACTTGCAGCCAGAGGTGAGTTCCAGCCTCTCCCAAGTTGACTTTCATGTTTTCCATGTTTTTCACCAAATCTTTCAAGGGTTTTAAGAGTTTTGGTGTGTTTTGAAGGTTTTGAGCAAAACTAGCAAGTTTGGAAGTTTGGAGCTTTGGAAGAGGTTTTCTTCATATCTCCACGTTAGGATCACTCATCCTCAAGTTCTTCAGGAGGTAAGGGTGGATCCTGAACTTCTTTGCTGATTTTTAACGGTTTTATGAAAGTTTGATGGGTAGTATGTATGATTAGGTTTAGGTGAGGTTTTTTGGGAGACGTATATGTTCAAGCATGTTCAGTGTTGTTTGATGTGTTTTTGTGAGGTTTTAGGCTAGTTTTGGACCTCTTTGTGCATGTTTTCTGGTATGTGCTAGTTGGGAGTAGTTGAGATGCATGTTGGGTACGTTTTGGGTAAGGTTTGCATGAAACAGAGCAGGGTTCTGCCTAACGGGCAAAACCAGGTTCGGCCGCCGAAGGAAGGTTCGGCCGCCGAACCCCTTGTGGAGGCAGTTTCGGCTGCCAAAGCTTGCCCCCGAAACTTGGGACTTTCGTCTCTGGAGGCAAGGTTCGGCCGCCGAAGGTTGAGTTTCGTCTCTGGATGAGACTTTCGGCCGCCGAAGGTGCCGCCGAACATGCATGAGTTTCGTCTCTGGAGAGGGGTTTCGGCCGCCGAACCTGCCACCGAAAGTGCCCTGTCCAGCTTTCTTTTGCATGTTTTATGTGCTTGTTAGGGGATCTTGTAGAGGGTTTTTGGGGAGTTTCGTAGAGATGTTCGTGAGTTAGTTTGGTCCCTCATTTGAGTCCACCTGTGTAGGTACGGACCAGAGGAATCAGGGAGGTCAGCAGTGAGTCCAGTTTCAGAACCTGCCGAGTCAGTTCAGAGTCAACCCGAGGTGAGTGGAACTGAACGTAATGTTTGAATATGAGAAATGCATATTTTATCATACTTCATGCATCATGAATATGCTATAGGGTGAGTGCATTAGTGTACACGAATATGATGCATTGCATTTATCCTTGTACTTGGCATTGCTCCTTGTACATTGTTTCTATGACTGTATGGACATAGTACGGATTCAATAGCCCTCGAAGGAAAGACCTGGAACAGCCCTACGGGGACCAGGCACAAAGACCTGGAACAGCCCTAAGGGGACCAGGCACATGGTACTTCGGTACCCCAGATGAGATGCAGTACCCAGATAGAGGGAGTGTTGGTCCGTCCATACTGAGATGATGTGATTACTTGTGATGTGATACCTTTCATGAGAGCATGTTTTATCACCTGTTCTTTATCCTGTTCTACTCACTGGGCTATAGTAGCTTATCCCTCTCCCCTAACTCCAGTTGTGCAGGTTCAGAGTTCAGAGGGAAGTCAACAGGGTACAGGAAGAGTATATAGTGTGTAATAGCTAGTGTGGATATGTATATGTAAAGAGATAATGTACCATGTATAGACTTGTGCTTGACTGAGAAGTGTTGTAATCCCTTGTTGTAGACACATGATCAGATTATGTATGTTTCTTTTTCTTAGTCATATTGATGAGAAAACCAGGCTTAATGTGATGAGTTATATCCGCCTTGAGTGGGGATAAACTAGCAGAGATATAGTGCATGCACAGGTTAAGCCCTGGAGGAAAGAAAAGTTTTAATGGTTTGATAGAAAATGTATGATCATGTATGGGATTTCACAGGTACACAGACAGTATAGCAGGCTTACTACCGGTCACGGCGACCTTAAGTCAATCTGGATCCTAGTGCCGGTAGCAGTTCGGTTTCCGGGCTGTTACAGATTGGTATCAGAGCCCTTGGTTCACATGGTCGGACCTATAGAACTAGAGTTGGGCTCATAGAGGTTTAGTTGGTCAAGCACAATAGGAAAACATGTCCACTAGGATAGGATGTTAGTCCTGTCTATCTGTTGATGATGTGCAATGCTATGATATGTGTTGCTTATGTGCTCTGTTATGTGTTGTTTTCCAGAGAGAGTTAAGATGCGAGGAACTCGTCGATCCGCGAGATTGACTGGAGTCCCACCTGAAAGTGAGGGTACAGCTGCTCGTCCTCCTGCATTGCCAAGGGCAAGGACTCACAGGTCAAGCAGGGAGGGAACGTCAAGAGACCCTCGAAGGTCTTCTGACGAAAGCAGAAGAGGAATAGGCAGAGGGGGAAGATCAGAAGAAGAGAGAGTTGCTATGGAGGAGGCTTAGAGTAGAGATGTAAGCATGGGTGTAGGAAGGTCAGAAGAAGGTATGGGGGAGTCCCAGGGAGGCGTACAGGCCTCGGGGTTTGGCTATCCACCATTTCCACAGGGCCCAGGGGATCCGATGGGAGGCACGTCGGATTACTCCAGCTTTGCCCCATATCCACCCTACATGCCATATATGCCCTATCCTTCCTTCTATCCACCATATCACATGTATCCACCCCCACCTTTTCATCCAAGTCCAGTACAGCCTGAAGCCAGAGAAACAGTACCTCCACCACCACCACCTGAACCAGCAGCCCCGGTTGTTGAAGCACAACCCAGTTCTTCAGGGGGAAGTAAGGTGAAGATGACTGAGTACTTAAAGTTGGATGCTCCTAAATTTAATACGGGAGATGAGCCCTTTGAGTATCTCAGTGCAGTGAGAATGATAACAAGTGAGTTGGGAGCAGATGAGAGCAGGGCCATTGAGATGGCAGGGTTCACTTTAAAATGCAAGAAAGCCAGAGAATGGTTCAAGAACTATGTGGACCCCAGAATAGACAGTATGACATGGGAAGAGCTCGCCAACGAATTTGCTCGGTGGGCTTTTCCTGACAGTTCTAGGGAGATAAAGGTTGTGGAGTTTGAGCAGTTGAGACAGACGGAGGAGATGAGCGTTGATGAGTATACCGATAAGTTCCTGGAATTGTTACCATACGTGGGTCAGGCGTATGATACGGATCAGAAGAAGGCAAAGAGATATGCCACAAGGCTTCATCCCAGGTATTTCTCTTTGATTCTTCATGCGGAAAAGGAGAGTTTCCACTCTATTGTGGATGCTGCTAGAAAGATGGAGGCCAGTGCCATCAGTTAGGGAGTAGTCAAGCAAGCAAAGGCACAGGCTTCTGGTACGGCAAGTGCGAGCAAGAAGAGATGGGAGAAATTCAGAGGAAAGAGAGGCAAGTTCTGGAGCAGGATTAAGACGGGTCTGGGCATGAGTAGCGGCTCCAGCTCTGGCACAGATCTTCCAGTTTGTAATAGGTGTGGGAGACCACACAGAGGAGCTTGTATGTTGGGATCTTCAGCCTGCTATAGATGTGGGCAGGAGGGACATTATGCACGGGAATGTCCTCAGGCGACTTTGGTTGCACCATCCCAGCAGATGACCTCAGGTAGTGTCGTCCAGTCAGCAGCTTCAGTCCGTCCACCAAGCAGTGGCAGAGGTAGAGGAAGAGGGGCAGCCTCTTCATTAGGGATGGGTTCCCGAGGTGCAGGTCCGTCAGCTCCAGCACAGATTTTCACCATGACGCAACAGGAGGCAGACACGTCGAACACAGTGGTGTCAGGTACTCTCATCATTGGGTGTTCAGAGGTGTATGCTTTAATGGACCCCGGTGCTTCTCACTCTTTCATTTCTTCTAGAGCTGCAGAGAGATTGGGGTTGATTGTATCCGAGTTAGCATGTCCTCTCTGGGTCAGTGGACCTAGATGTGACCCATCATTGGCAGAGTCAGTCTGTCAGTTCAGTCCAGTGTGTATAGAGGATAGATGCCTTCCAGCTGACCTTGTGGTTCTAGAGTTGACAGATTTTGATGTCATTCTAGGGATGGATTGGTTATCTACCTATAGTGCTACCTTGCACTGCAGGGACAAGGTAGTGAGTCTCAGAGACCAGGATGAGTCAGAGTGTGTCTTCAGAGGAGACAAGAAAGGGACACCTAGGGGTTTGATATCAGCCCTCCAGGCTCGTAGGATGTTGAGGAAGGGTTGTCAGGGGTTCCTAGCTTATGTGAGAGAGCTAGACAGTCAGGTTAGGGAACCATCCTCAGTACCAGTTGTTAGAGACTTCCCAGATGTGTTTCCTGAAGAGCTTCCAGGACTACCACCTGTTAGGGAAATAGAGTTCGAGATAGAGTTGATGCCCGGTGCCAGACCGATCTCTATGCCTCCCTACAGGATGGCGCCAGCAGAGTTGAGAGAGTTGAAAGAACAGTTACAGGATTTGGTAGTAAAAGGTTTCATCCGCCCGAGTACCTCCCCTTGGGGTGCTCCAGTATTATTTGTCAGAAAGAAGGATGGACCTCTTAGACTTTGTGTCGACTATAGGCAGTTGAACAAAGTCACTATCAAAAACAAGTATCCTTTACCCAGGATCGATGATCTATTCGACCAACTGTCAGGAGCAGGTTGCTTTTCGAAGATAGATCTGAGATCCGGATACCACCAGTTGAAGATCAGAGAAGGCGATGTATCCAAGACTGCTTTCCGAACCAGATATGGGCATTATGAGTTCCTAGTGATGCCGTTCGGGTTGACTAATGCCCCTGCAGCATTCATGGATCTCATGAACAGGGTTTTCAGGGAGTACTTGGATCGTTTTGTGATCGTCTTTATAGATGATATCTTGGTGTACTCCAGGAATGCCGAGGAGCATGCCCAGCATCTGAGGATAGTGTTGCAAACCTTGAGAGAGCATGGCTTGTATGCCAAGTTCTCCAAGTGCGAGTTCTGGCTAAGGAGCATTGCCTTTTTGGGACATGTAGTTTCAGAGGAAGGAATAACAGTAGATCCCAAGAAGGTAGAGGCAGTAGCCAATTGGCCTACACCCACGACAGTGACAGAGATTAAGAGTTTTCTAGGTTTGGCAGGCTACTATCGGAGGTTCGTTCAGGACTTTTCGAAGATAGCTGCTCCTATGACCAGACTGACTAGGAAGAATCAGAAGTTCGTATGGTTAGAGGATTGTGATGAGAGTTTTGAAGAGTTGAAGAGACGGTTAACTTCAGCACCGGTGTTAGCTCTGCCGAACAGTGATGCTGAGTTCACAGTGTTCTGTGATGCATCCCGAGTGGGATTAGGTTGTGTGTTAATGCAGAATGACAGAGTGATAGCTTATGCTTCGAGACAGCTGAAGAAGCACGAGCTAAACTACCCGACACACGATCTTGAGATGGCAGCTGTTATCTTTGCACTTAAGATGTGGAGGCATTACCTCTATGGGGTAAAGTGTGAGATCTATACAGATCATAAGAGCCTGCAGCACATCTTAAGTCAGAGAGAGTTAAACTTGAGGCAGAGACGGTGGGTAGAATTGCTCAATGATTACGATTGTAAGATCCACTATCATCCGGGTAAGGCTAATGTTGTAGCTGATGCCTTAAGCCGGAAGTCACTTAGCAGTTTATCCCACATTGCAATAGAGAGAAGACCGATGGTGAAGGACTTTTACAGACTCATGGATGAAGGGCTACAGTTGCAGTTATCTGGTACAGGTGCTTTGATTGCACAGATGAGAGTTACACCAGTGTTTCTAGAGCAAGTGGCTCTGAAACAGCACGAAGATCCTGAGTTAGTAAAGATTGCCAGGACTGTTCAGTCTGGCAACAGTGCAGAGTTCAGATTTGATAGTGAGGGGATTCTTCGGCACGGTAAGAGATTATGTGTACCAGATGATAGTAGTTTGAAGGAAGCCATTATGAGGGAAGCTCATAATGCGAGGTATAGCGTGCACCCTGGAGCCACCAAGATGTATCAAGACTTGAGAAAGGTGTATTGGTGGCCAGCAATGAAGAGGGAAGTGGCACAGTTTGTGTCAGCCTGTGAGACATGTCAAAGGGTGAAACTAGAACACCAGAAGCCGGCTGGAATGCTGAACCCACTGCCGATTCCAGAGTGGAAATGGGAGAACATAGCTATGGATTTTGTAGTGGGGTTACCGGCGACGTCCAACAGGCTAGACTCCATATGGGTGATTGTGGATAGACTCACGAAATCTGCTCACTTCATTCCAGTCAGGAGCAACTATGCTGTGGACAAGTTAGCGCAGGTCTATGTAGAAGAGATAGTCAAGTTGCATGGAGTTCCAGTGTCGATAGTATCGGATAGAGGACCGCAGTTCACCTCCAGGTTTTGGCGGAGTCTGCAAGCTGCTATGGGTACAAGATTGGATTTCAGCACTGCTTTCCATCCACAGACAGACGGTCAGTCAGAGAGGACCATCCAGACCATAGAAGATATGCTGAGAATGTGTGTGTTAGACTTTGGCGGTTCTTGGAGGCAGCATCTACCTCTGGTGGAGTTTGCCTACAACAACAGCCATCATGCTAGCATAGGGATGGCCCCTTATGAAGCTTTGTATGGGAGGAAGTGCCGAACACCTGTTTGCTGGGAAGAGGTAGGAGAGAAGGCTCTTGCAGGGCCAGAGTTAGTTGAAATGACCAGCAAGTTAGTGCCTATTATCAGAGAGAGGATCAGAACAGCTGTAAGCAGGCAGAAAAGCTATGCAGACATCCGTAGGAAGCAGATAGAATTCCAGGAGGGGGATATGGTGTTGCTAAAGGTGTCTCCGATGAAAGGAGTGGTTCGATTTGGAAAGAAGGGTAAATTAGCTCCACGGTACATAGGTCCCTTTGAGATCTTGCAGAAGATCGGGCCTGTGTCGTATAAACTGGATTTACCTGCCTCAATGGAACGAGTTCACCCGGTATTTCATGTTTCTATGTTGAGAAAATTTGTGTCAGATCCAGAGAAGGTTCTTAGTGAACCTGATGTAGAGATTCTTGGAGATCTCACTTATGAAGAGCAGCCAGTACGGATCGTGGACACACAGATTAGAAAGTTGCGGAACAAGGAGATACCAATGGTGAAAGTCCTGTGGAACCACCATAACCTAGAGGAGTGTACCTGGGAGACACGGGAGTCGATGCTCCAGCAATACCCCTATCTGTTTTGAGGTTAGTTATAGCTCTTTTTTTTCCCTTTTCTATGTATTTATGTGTTTAGTTGTGTGAGGAACATTCGGGGACGAATGTTCTTAAGGGGGGAAGAATGTAATACTCGGCTCGAGTCCGGCCTCGAAATTCCTGTCGTCTGGTGGAATCTCGGGTGTCGGAACCCTCGAGAAGGGTAAGACATCTGTTTTTCGATGTGTTTTAAAGAAAAGCAATAAGGGAGAAATGCAAAGGTTCGGCCGCCGAAGGTCACTTTCGGCCGCCGAACATTGCATGGTTTCGGCTTCACGTTCGGCTGCCGAAGGTGGTCTGGCCAGCCACCTATTTAAGGGCCAAAGGTCGGTGGAAGGAGGCTATTTCTCCTCCACTTGCAGCCAGAGGTGAGTTCCAGCCTCTCCCAAGTTGACTTTCATGTTTCCATGTTTTTCACCAAATCTTTCAAGAGTTTTAAGAGTTTTGGTGTGTTTTGAAGGTTTTGAGCAAAACTAGCAAGTTTGGAAGTTTGGAGCTTTGGAAGAGGTTTTCTTCATATCTCCACGTTAGGATCACTCATCCTCAAGTTCTTCAGGAGGTAAGGGTGGATCCTGAACTTCTTTGCTGATTTTTAACAGTTTTATGAAAGTTTGATGGGTAGTATGTATGATTAGGTTTAGGTGAGGTTTTTTGGGAGATGTATATGTTCAAGCATGTTCAGTGTTGTTTGATGTGTTTTTGTGAGGTTTTAGGCTAGTTTTGGACCTCTTTGTGCATGTTTTCTGGTATGTGCTAGTTGTGAGTAGTTGAGATGCATGTTGGGTATGTTTTGGGTAAGGTTTACATGAAACAGAGCAGGGTTCTGCCCAACGGGCAAAACCAGGTTCGGCCGCCGAAGGAAGGTTCGGCCGCCGAACCCCTTGTGGAGGCAGTTTCGGCTGCCAAAGCTTGCCCCCGAAACTTGGGACTTTCATCTCTGGAGGCAAGGTTCGGCCGTCGAAAGTGCCGCCGAAGGTTGAGTTTCGTCTCTGGATGAGACTTTCGGCCGCCGAAGGTGCCGCCGAACATGCATGAGTTTCGTCTCTGGAGAGGGGTTTCGGCCGCCGAACCTGCCGCCGAAAGTGCCCTGTCCAGCTTTCTTTTGCATGTTTTATGTGCTTGTTAGGGGATCTTGTAGAGGGTTTTTGGGGAGTTTCGTAGAGATGTTCGTGAGTTAGTTTGGTCCCTCATTTGAGTCCACCTGTGTAGGTACGGACCAGAGGAATCAGGGAGGTCAGCAGTGAGTCCAGTTTCAGAACCTGCCGAGTCAGTTCAGAGTCAACCCGAGGTGAGTGGAACTGAACGTAATGTTTGAATATGAGAAATGCATATTTTATCATACTTCATGCATCATGAATATGCTATAGGGTGAGTGCATTAGTGTACACGAATATGATGCATTGCATTTATCCTTGTACTTGGCATTGCTCCTTGTACATTGTTTCTATGACTGTATGGACATAGTAAGGATTCAATAGCCCTCGAATGAAAGACCTGGAACAGCCCTACGGGGACCAGGCACAAAGACCTGGAACAGCCCTAAGGGGACCAGGCACATGGTACTTCGGTACCCCAGATGAGATGCAGTACCCAGATAGAGGGAGTGTTGGTCCGTCCATACTGAGATGATGTGATTACTTGTGATGTGATACCTTTCATGAGAGCATGTTTTATCACCTGTTCTTTATCCTGTTCTACTCACTGGGCTATAGTAGCTTATCCCTCTCCCCTAACTCCAGTTGTGCAGGTTCAGAGTTCAGAGGGAAGTCAGCAGGGTACAGGAAGAGTATATAGTGTGTAATAGCTAGTGTGGATATGTATATGTAAAGAGATAATGTACCATGTATAGACTTGTGCTTGACTGAGAAGTGTTGTAATCCCTTGTTGTAGACACATGATCATATTATGTATGTTTCTTTTTCTTGGTCATATTGATGAGAAAACCAGGCTTAATATGATGAGTTATATCCGCCTTGAGTGGGGATAAACTAGCAGAGATATAGTGCATGCACAGGTTAAGCCCTGGAGGAAAGAAAAGTTTTAATGGTTTGATAAAAAATGTATGATCATGTATGGGATTTCACAGGTACACAGACAGTATAGCAGGCTTACTACGGGTCCCGGCGACCTTAAGTCGATATGGATCCTAGTGCCGGTAGCAGTTCGGTTTTCGGGCTGTTACATGATGTGCATGATGGCACATTAACCATGGAGTTTGAAGGGGAGATTATCAAATTTAATATTTATGATACCATGAGATTCCCCAATGATGTTTCTCCTGTTTATGGCCTTAATGTTATTGATGATTTAAGTCAAGAAATCTTTGATTTTGATCTAGATAACTCACTTAATGCTGATTTATGTAGATCTGAAAAAATGGACAGCACCAGCACCAGCACCGAAAAAGACACAGACCAGACAGTGATTTGGGCAGTTTCTGCGAGTGATTTGCCCAAATCACCTAAGCAAACAGACCCCGTCTCGCCCAAGTCACTGGAGCAGACAGACTTGACAGATAGTGATTTGCCTAGATCACCAGATGATTTGCCCAAATCAACACCAAATCTGCCCCCATCAGCAAGCAGACAGCAAGCAAACCAGCAGACAGAAAATACACCAGATCTGAAGCCCTTACCAGAACACCTCAAATATGCCTACTTGGGAGCTGAAAATACACTTCCAGTAATTATTTCTAACCATCTCAGCCAAAGAGAAGAGGAAAAACTCCTAAAGGTGTTGAGGAAGCACAAAGAAGCAATTGGGTGGACCTTGGAGGACATAAAAGGCACCTCAAGACCATTTGGTGGAGGCTCATCTCACCAGAATCAAGGATAGAATGCAGCATATAGAGCACTTGCTGCAGCTGCTGGTGGACCATTTTCTGCCCCACCACCATGACAGACAGTGATTTTGCGAGTGATTTGCCCAAATCACTGGCCAAATCACCCCCAGGCTAGGAAGTCCCTTTCCCTTTCCTTCTTAATTTTTTTTATATAAATGTTTAACCATTGAGGACAATATTTGGGATAGGTGTGGGGGTATTTACTGTTAGGTTATATTTTTTTTTTCGTTTACATTATCTTTTTGCATTCTTTTTGTTTCTTTTTGCATTTTTTTTGCCCTATAAACACACACCAAAATTTTTTCACACATTTTTCACTTTTTGCACACACTCACACAGAATTTTGACTTAGCTTTTGCTCTACTCAGCATAGATAACAAGGTTAAAAGAGCTTCCTATCTCATGACCCCATTGATTTTCCACCCCTTTAAGCCTAAATTGAATCAATTATAGTGTGCTACCTTCACTTTGGAAGTTCTTTTCTTGAATTGAATCTCTAAATTTGCATTGGTCAAGGGAAATAAAAATATAAATACATGCAAATAAAAAGTTAGTGTAACTCCTTATGAGTTGAATTGCCCAAACTGTCATGAAAAGAAAAGAAAAAGAAAAACCAGCACAAAAGCACAAATCATAAAACCTGTTCCTATGGCCAAATAAGCTATGAACAGAGCTAGTAGCCACTTGAACAAGTGACTAACTGAGTAACCGGGGGTGGGTATCACCAATATGCACCTTCGCGTAAAAATGTTAGTGACTTTTTCAGGCAAGAATAAAAAAATGCTGCTGAATAAAATAAAATAAAATGCTCAAAGAAGGGCAAGTCACTCTTAGAGGTTGCATTGAGCTTATACAAAAAGAATAAACATGATTGAATCAAAAACCTTTCCTTTGACCATGACAAGGAAAAGAGAAGAACAACCTTGGTGCATGTACTCTATATTGTGATACTTCAATTTAGGAGTCTAGGGGGGCTGATTAAGTGGTACTTAGGCTCAAAAGAAAAAGGAGCTTGATTGACTAAGTTATTTGTTGCTTGAGGACAAGCAAAAAGCTAGGTGTGGGGGTATTTGATCAAAGCATAATTTAGCCATATTTTTATTATATTTATTATTGCTTATTTACACAATTTTTAGCTTAATTTATGGTTTTTACTTTGTTTTTACAGAAAAGAAAGAAATTGGAAAACTGAAGAAAAAGTGCAGAAAATGACAGAAAAGTGATTGGGTTAGTGATTTGCCCAAATCACTGCCCAAATCAAGCAGAAACAGAAAGCTGAAAACTGGACTGATTCACAGGAAGCGATCGGGGTAGCGATCTGCCCAAATCACCGTCCTGATCACACTGACAGCAGGAATTGACAGCAGAAGCGGGAAAAGAGCAGAAAATCCAAATTCAAAGAAAAGAAGTCCAAATCCACTTCAAACACCACAAGATCAGTCCCAAGAGCCACGCCCTTCACTTAGAGAGTTCCATTCTCAATCAAATACAAAATCCAAAGAGGAATCAAAGACTATAAAGAAGACCAAATCAAATTGAGATTTCAAAACCCTAATCAAATTGGAATTGAGATTCTCCAGCTATATAAGGGCAGCATCCAAACCTCTGTTCAGCATTTGATCTTCGGCAAGTCTGCAGAAAATACAGCAGCTTTTCTTCTTCTTTTCTTTCTTCTTTCTTTTGTGATTTTGTCCACCATGAGTGGCTAAATTCCATCTTTTCTAGTTGAAGTTGGAAAATTCAGATTTGTGATGAATTGGGAGATTTAAATCTCCATTGTTAAACTTCTATTTATTTTCAATATTTATGCAATTTGATCTTTCTATAATTGTTGCTTTGCTTTTAGAATCAATTTAGGCCTATTGCTTTTAATTGCTTGAGTAACAATTGTTTGAATAATTTAGGTCCGTAATTGCTTAGATTATTTAAACACACATTTAATCAAGTTGCATAATCTAAACTTGACCACGCGGTTGGTAAGGTTAGAATTAGGTTTCTCTAAGTCTTAATGCAGTTAACAATTGTTCGATGCTAAAAGCCCCAAGGACGTTCCTTGGCAACTTGTTAACTAGTGTTTGATTAGCGAACGTTTCCTAATCAAACTAGAACTAAGGAGAATTTGGATTGTGAGAATCGTCTTCCACATCCTAAACTAATTTATTGAAATAAATAGGAGTATCGAAAAGATCAATGATCAATTCTAAACAAACTGAAATAGATCCATTCTTCAACTAGAATTCTTCTCCTATTGAAATTCTCATCTATTTAAATTATTGTTTTCTCTTGCTATTTAGTTTTAATCATCAAAACAAAACCCCCCCTCTTTTAATTTCTTGTTATTTACTTGTCCAAGTCATTAGTAGGAAAATCCGTAGTGTCAAATCCCTGTGGTTCGACCCTATTGCCACTATCTACAAGTTAATTATTGATTATTTAATTGGTTTATTTTTTACGGTTTCGACAACCGCTTATCACTCTAGTATGAATTTATGTTTTCAGTTGTGTTGCATGCACATGTCGAGTTTTGGTCATGAGATGGAAATATTTTTATATCTTTTATGGTCATGTTTGAGATTATATCAGGTGTAACAGAATGTTTAGTAGGTTTGCTGCGAACTCCGACGACCTTAAGTCAACCTGAACTCTAGTGCCGGCATCGGTCCGGTTTTCAGATCATTACAAGAATATCGTCTAGTAAGCATGCCAAAACTATCCAAATATTTAGAATATCAATCGTGGTTTGACTTAACCTTTTAGTGCATGATTTCTCTATCACTAATGTCTCGATTTCACAATTAATGCATGGAGCGTATTTGTTATGTTAAATCATGTTAATTCTCTTAGCAATAGCGACTGACTTATTGAATGAAATTTCAAATCTTATTTGCTAACTTTATTCTATTTTGTACAAGGATTTCACCATTAATGCTAGCAGAGAACAAGTAGAACATTCCTTAATTAACCTAAAGTGATGAATCTTATTTCAATCACATAAACACCTTCATACAGTTTCTGCTATACCCAATTCATCTCCATTTATTACTCATGAACTAAATAACATGCAAGATAAATCAAAACATAAAAGTTTCTATATAAGATGATTTATTAATTTCAAGTCAAAGGATTGTTTACACAATCATCACTTGAATAATTCATAAATACATGTTATTCTCCATATGTAATTCTCAGGCGGTTCAATTCAGTGTACTTATTTAATAAAATAAGAATTTACACATTAATTTTAAATATGTCACATATCTCAACCTATAAAATCAATTGCTTCCTTTTTAAATAAAAAAATATAATATATATCAGTTTTAACAGTTCTAATCACTATCCAATAATAATAAAAATATTGACCAGTAACATCTAGAGATATTACATAAAAATAATAGAAATCACACAATTATAATCACATTATAATTTTCTATACATAATAATATAATCTCATGAATTTTATCTTTACTTGATATTTATTTAAATGAATATTAAATATAAATATATAAATAAATACATTCTATTAAAATGTATAAAATATTTAAAAATGTTCAACTAGAACCCACACATTAACGGTAAAGCGTGTAATTAACATTAATTTAATTTTTTAATAATAATTTAATAACATATTTAGATTAAAAACTAAAATTTCACATATTTTACTCTCAATATATAATTTAGAGATAAATTTAGCCAATTTTAAACTAACTTCTAGAATGAAAATAAAGTACATACTTTTTTTATATTATAACTATGAGTGTCATGGATTATTTTTATTTTTTGTATATTTATAGGTGAATTCTATGTAAATATATATTTAAAAAGAATAAATAATTATATGCTTATCTAGGATTTCAACTTTCCCCATCATTCAGAGGTGTTACTTAATTAATGACCGTTTCAAATATTTTCGATTTAAAATTTATAACAGATTTTATTTGCATAAACTTTAAAATGATCCTAAAATTTAAGGCCAATGTAACAATGGTAAGAAGTTTTTCTCGTGTGCAAGCAGCAGCAGAACTGTAGTAAAAGCTGCAATCTTGTTCTTTGTAGGCAAAGAAGGTAAATAATTAGATAGAAATTTCTTAGTGAAACACATTGAATAAAGAAGCATCGGCAAAAGAGGAAACAAAAGCCAAGCAATGCTGATAACGAAGGTGGTTCATTGACTGTCATCTCCATCTATATACTTTATGTCCATAGTCACTGCCAGAACTATGAATACTCCAGTGCAGCTTGGAGGCCCATGAATACCCACAAAATAATTGAACCAAATAACCTGTCTATGCAATTGTCATCCATAAACACTCGCAATGTTTTTTAGCTTTCTTTTCTTTTCTTTTTATAGTGAGAAAATTAATTTCTACATGAGAAAATCCTTTTGAGCTAAATAAATCTAAACTTCTTTTGTGTCATTTGCAAATTCATCAAACATTTTAATTTTGAAATACTATATTATCTAAACCTTTAAATTTTAAAAGATTTTAGGTAAATTAGTATTTAAATTTGAAAAAATTATGAAGATTTTGCAAAATGAAAAGGAAAAGTATTCTATTAAGCATTTATAAACACAGAACTGAAGTGTAATATTTAAGATGAATTCATTGATTTTTCAATTTTAGCTAATGTTTTAAAAAATAAAATTATTTGAATAATTTCAAAACGTGGATAAATTTGTTAATTTAATTTTTAGTTCAATTATCCTTTAAAAAAATAATATATTTAAAATAATAAATTTTGTTTAATCTTTCCTTAATACACACGCCCTTGTCCTCCTTGGCCGTGTTATAGCAGTGAGTGAGTGCCAAGAATTAGGCGAGGCCGAGGGAGCTTCAATTTCAAATGTGTGGCTATGATCCACAGGTTATGCATGAAGATAACGACGTCGCATGATACGTGATGTTGATATGGATCCATTCATTTGTACGGTGATGGACTCCTTTTCAATAGCCACCACAACCAAATTTAAAGAGAATTGCACTAGAATACAAAATCTTCATCTTCTCTCTTCCTTCTGCAACTCAGCTCGTTCTGCTGACTCACTCATGAAAACTCTAGCTACCTCCCCTTCTTTCTCCAAGATCGCACTCCAAAGGAATGGAAATTCCCGAGATTTTAATCTTACTAGACATGGAATTGGTTTCTTCTCTTCCAAAAAACTTCTTCATGTTGGGTTTTTGATTTCTGTTAAACGCAAGACTTTTCAGCCCATCTCTGCATCTACTCCGTCTTCTCTGTCTAAGGCATGTAACCTTATGTCGATTTTGATTTGGTAGTAGCTTTTTCAACTTCTTCTTAATTTTTATTTATGTATCTAATGGGATTTCTATTGCTGTGGTTTTGATTTCTTCTGCTAGCCCGGTTTGGAGGATGCAGAAACCAAAACCCAAGAAAAATGTAATTCTCCAATACTCGTATTTTGCATTTTTATTCAGTTCTTGACGATTTTTGGGTAGTTCTTAGTCTTAATAGGGAGTTTCTGATTGATTTGCAGATCAATCAAAGACGGTTCATGTTAAATTCCAACTAAAAAAAGAGTGTTCCTTTGGTGAGCAATTCGTTCTAGTAGGGGATGATCCACTGTTCGGAATGTGGGATCCTGCAAATGCAATACCATTGAAGTGGTCAGACGGCCATGTTTGGACTGTGGAGCTGGTAAGCTGAGCTGAATAAGATTTAAAATTTCTTGAGTTTGTGCTCATTTGATTTGGTTTTTTTTATGCATTTTCATTTTCAATTTTTAGGATATACCCATTGGAAAATCAATCCAGTTCAAGTTCATACTAAAAGAAGTCACTGGAAGGATTTTGTGGCAACCAGGACCTGACCGAATTTTCAAAGCTTGGGAAACTGAGAATACAATCGTTGTTTCAGAAGATTGGGAAGATGATAACTTTCAGGAATTGCTAGAGGAAGAAACGATTTATAATAACAAAGTGGAGCCTGTTGTTAACTCAGAAATGCTGGATTTAGCTGAGAACTTGACCCACCAAATTGAGGAATTGGCTTCTGAGGTTAATTTTTACCCACCAAAGGAACCATTAACACAGGCTCCTGAGGAACCAACCATTGCTGATAGCATTCCGTCTCCAGAACTGGAGCCCGTGGTTATTGTTGCAGATAACATCAGCTACATAACGGAGGATCCTGTTGTGCGAGCAAGTCACCAAGTGCTAGATGACTTTGAGAGCAATCATGAGAAGGATGGTAATGAGGCTATCTCAAACAAGGAAGCAATGGCTGCAGAGGAGGTTGTCGGAAATAATGGAAGTTTTCCGACAGAAATGATTACAGTAAACATGAATATGGAAGGAAATTTGGTTACTCATGAAGGAGATCCTGTTCTGGTACCTGGGTTGCCTCTATTATCAAGCGAATCAGTAATTCAGGATGAAGTGGAGACAAGCAGTGGCCTTGATGCCTCAGTTGGAGTTACTGAAGTTGAAACAAGCAGCGGCTTTGATGCCTCAGTTGGAGCTATGGATGAAGTTAAGAATCATAATTTGCCAGAGGTAACTGCTTGATGAGTGGTGATTCTCTGTTTCTTGTTTCTATTCATATTCTCTTTTCTTTAATTTCTTTCCTTGATTTTACTTGGTATTGGTCTGCACTATCCAAAATTCTCCAATTTGCATGCCACAGAAAAAATCTAGCTTATCTTGTATACCTTTGAAATTTATTTTTTAAAGAATATGAGATCTTTCTGAGATGAAATAAATGAAAAGGTCACTAACTTTAGAAGACCATAGGAACTTGTGCACTTGCTAGAACCCATTGGATTTGACATTGTTGCAATTAAATACAAAGTTTTTGCATAGAGCATGATAAAAGTTTCACAATTAGCAATTCTGCACTGCATTTGCTGCTGCTAGCAATTCATAGCATCCTCTATTTTCCTCACTTTGCTTAGCCTTATTTTCTGCTAACGGACACCTAATAATCTTCAGTTAGAAAAGAAGACTGAAACTGATGATGATCAACATCAAGCAGAACCAGTTGAGCTGTTGAGAGATCAGGCGCAGCTTCACAGTGAACTAGAGCAAAATTCACTAGCTGATGATGGAAACAAGCAAGAATCAGAGCCCACCAACAATGGGGTTATGAAAAGTAAAATTCACTGGGGTCAAAAAACAATACAGAAGCTGCTAATTAATTTAGGGTTTCTGAAGCATCAAACTCTACAATAGTTTATGAAGCAATTATGACTGCTATTGCTGCTTAGTTGCCTGGAAATTTTGAAGTGGCTTGGGGAACAGGAGTGATATTGAATAGCTATCACATTGTACAGAAGTTTGCAATCTTATGTGCAAGATTATTTTGTATTGCCTGATGTTGTAAATTGTTTATGCATACAGTGACAGACAGCATTTAGTTGAGATGTAGAACAATTTTTTATTTATTTTAGTTATTATAAATGCTTATTTTGTTTTTCTAATTAACAGTAGCAAATCTACAACTACATCTCTATCGCTTTATCTTTAACCATTAATTTCTTTGGTTTTTGGGAAGTTGTGGAGATCATCAAGATAATGTATATATAATCAGCAGGATACAACCTCTGGATTCTGTAGGCTGTCTTTCTGCTCTGAAATTAAAGAAATGCAGAAATTTCAGAATGTATATGAGCCCATTCCATTATGTTCTCATAATGGTCATAAATGAGAATTCTAGCATGACGATATAATGGAGAGAGACAAGAAAGAAATTGTTGGTGATTTTATCTCAATTAGGAGAAATGTAGACTGTCTTATCGTAACCAACCATTGATTATGATGAATCTCATTTCCACCAATTACATATCATGATTATGATGAATCTCATATATTTCACCGCTAATTGATATAAAATGTATGAAATAATTTTTCATCAATTAGATTCGATAGAAAAATATATAAATGTAGGCTTATTTTTATTTTTCACATAAATTTAATATATATAATCAATAATGATATGCAATAAATTTTTATTTATTTATTTTAATGTATCTTGTTTCTTTAAAGTTAAATAATACATGTTACTAAAGTATTCCTACGAGGGTTGTTAAATTTCAATTTTGATAAATAATAATTACAGTTCTAGTTGGATTTTAATTGGGTTGAGTTTCATCCACTCCAATTCTAGCTCAAGTTTTTAAAGAATGAATTTTAAACTCATATTTATTTTTGAGATAACCAAAAATTTCAGTTAATAAAAAATATATTTTTTATCAAAGAAAAATATAAGTTATTTTAAGAAAAATAACTTTTTTTTCTTAAAAAGAAAAAATTATTTTCTACACCTTGAAATTTTTATTAAAATATATATATATAAATTTATTAATAAATTTTATTTTTTAAAATTAAAATTAAATAATAAATTATCCTATTTAAAAATATTTTTTATAAATATAAATTATTTTTTATAAATAAATAAAGACTTAATAACGGTGAAAACATATAAATTAACTATGTTGACTTACAATTGAAAATAAATAAACAAATAAACAAATAGACTCAGTTATGTTATAATTAAATTGTCCACATATGCTTTCTTTTCTATTAATAAGGTTGTTTTTATCATTTTCCAAAATGGATAATCATTTAGTAAAATGTACGATTTAGACTTTATTGTTTAAAAAAAATAACTTGAAAATCTGTGAAAAGTGCTTCATTGAATAAAATAACTTATTTCTTATTATTTAATGTTAATTTAAAAATAAAATATATTAATAAATTTATTTATAAAAGTCTTGATAAGATTTTTAAAATTAATTTTTCTTTTTGATCATTAAAAAAGTAATTTCTCTTTAAAGGAGAATTTTATTTCTATACTATGAATGTTGAGATTACCTAAAATATTTTTTCATAACAAATAATTACATTTTTCTAAAATTTTGATCGGTTTAAAAATAACCTAATAATTTATAACTGGTTTAAAATTTTTAGATTGATTGGTCAAAATTTTGCTATTTAAATTTATATTCCATCCTATTAATGGTTAACATTTTAGTATTTTTATTTTCATTGGCTTAAAAAGAAAATAATAGTTTATTATTTTCAAATGTTTAGTTTGATTAATTAAATGAATTTTCTATTTGAATTTAAATTTTTATCTATTAATGGATAAAATTTCTTTATTTTTTTTTCAAATTTAAAATTATGAAGTAAAAAAAACTTTATTTTGATTAAATAGATTTTTCAACTTAACTTTTAACTCTAAATTGTAACGGATAATTTTGTTATAACTTTTTTTATAATTTTTTTATTTCGATAACGATTATAAGGGTTTGAGTTGAAAAAAAAAATTTTGACTTTAAGTGGTTGGGTT
Organism: Manihot esculenta; assembly: GCF_001659605.2. Lineage (NCBI taxonomy): Eukaryota > Viridiplantae > Streptophyta > Magnoliopsida > Malpighiales > Euphorbiaceae > Manihot > Manihot esculenta. The sequence goes on from NC_035169.2 coordinate 30,463,230, forward strand.
AAAAAGCTACTATAATAATAATAATTATTATTATTATTATTGTTAACGAAATACATACCTTTAAAAGCTAAATTGTTTTAATAACGATATTTTTGTTAAATCTCACAAAATAATGTAAGTCGGAATTATTTTTTTAAAAGTCTATTTACATAAAAAAAATTTTAAAATTTCTTGTTATTTTATAATTTAATTTAAAATTTTAAAAATTAATAAAATTATTTAAAATTTAAATTTTGTTATTAAATTTGAATTGCAAATACACACTTATATTTAAGTAAAATTTAAGTTGGAAAGAGTGTATTAATAAAAAAAAAAATTGTGTATTATATCAAATTTGAATTGGAAGGAGTGTGTATTGTTAAAAAGAATGTATATTGATGATATAACAATATAACATAGATTATTTTATAATAATAATATATTATGTAGATAAATATTATTAATAAAAAAATTTAGAAATTATAACTATTTTGCAGTTTAATTTAAAATTTTAAAAATTTATATAAGTAAACTTAAAATTTTTAAATGCATTTTTCCTCATTCCCGACTGACTTATAATGTTAATTTTTTCCTATTTGCCATACAATAAGCTTTATATTTAATGATTTTTTATTTTTTTAATATCTTGCTAAATGTTCATCGGAATAAATTTTATTATATTTTTTTATAACAAAAATTATATTAATATAATAAAAATAAAAATAAAAATTTTATTATTTATCATTGTACTGTTAATCAGCACTTGAAGGCACAGATGTTATTAAAATCTAAAAGAATTAAAATAACTAAAATTGAAAACAGGAAAGAATTCTTTTTTAAGTTCTTGTACTAAACAAATGAAAGTAAAATATAATAAGGTCTTAAAATTTTAGTAATGAAAATTTATAAACTTTAAAATTTTAAATTAAATTATATCAATTTTTTAAAATTTTAAATTTTTTATATAAATAATATTTATTTACATATTATATAAATATAATAAAATAATCTACCTATTATAATTTTAAACAATTTTATTAATTTTAAATTTTAAATTAAATTACACAATAATAAAAAATTTTAAAATTTTCATATAAATATCAGTTTTTATACCATTGGCTTCACCAAGAGCTCACCACCCAAAAGTAGGACTGCCGAGGTATCACGCGGTGTGAGCCACAGAACCTTCTGGTTGGTTTGAAATCAACTCGTAAATCATCAATTTAAACTGGTCAGTTTCAAACCGATTTCAGTTTTACACTGAGAAAGCCTAGAACCGGCTCTCTACTATACAAAACTGATCCGATTCAAGAATCGGATTAATAACTACTGCTTCGAATTTGACATAAACTGATTCCAATCCAATTTTCGATGCGAGGCAGACAACGGCAAAGTCAATTGGATCCCCGTATAATTTTATTTTAATAAATAGTGTCGCACCCGAACTTCTTAGTACATCTTTACTACAATTATTTTGCACTTGAATTATAAAATTACTTTTGAGAAAAGCGGCAACATCGAGTTAACTGGATGAGAAGTTAAACCATTTATAATTATATATGCTTTTAAGTACCAACCTCCGCCCTCATCATCATCAACTACATAAAACCAGAAAATGGGGTGAAATAAAATTAAAAATATATATATGAAAAGGAAAAAAAAATTTTTTAAAAAAGATACAAATCCTATTAAGAGAAGAAGCAAAATTGAAGAGGGAGGAGAAAAATATATTTGGCCCGACCTAAGCGAACTGCAAATTTTTCCAGAATCTGCATAAATAAAATATGCAGAATTGTAGACGTCAAAAAACCTGGTCAGTTAGCACTTGTATTTTTTGGCTTTCATGAAACATGATTCCCATTCTTCTGATGCCGAGAAAATTGAAGACTTTGTGAACCACGCACTAATTCCTCCTTTGTTCTTTTACTAGGAACAGACTGCAGCAATCTGAAAAGATGAATTAAATAATAAGAAAAAGAAGACCACGAATAAGCAGCTGCATCAGGAAGGAAATGGACACGACTCATTAGTCATTTACAAGTACTCGTTTTTTTCCCCTTTTCTTTTTCATTTTTTATGCATCGGAAAGAAGCAATCCTCCTCTTCGTACTTAACATCTCAGAACAAAGATTAAAAAAGAAATGTTGGCCAAAAGATAGCCTATCAGAATTGAATTGATAACTGGCTACCAAATAGGAAGTGAGAATGTTGTGAAAAGGCTAAATGTGCAAACGTGCTATTACATGCATATCCAAAGACAAGCTGAACAATGTAGCGTATGACTGCCAAAAGAAAATACACTACTCAAATGTCGAAGCAAAATCCCAACTCCACAGAATTCAACAATGCATCTTAGTCCTTACCAATCAAACAATTAGCGAAAGGAACCCCTCACCCTTCTATTTCCACTACGCTTGACCAGCCCACAAATTAGTAACAATAGAACACTTCCACCTCAAGTGGTCCTTACATTCAAGGGCATGGAATGAAATCCACTAAAGCATATGTCAAATAAATAAATAAAAAGAAATTAAGTTTAATTAAATCCTTGTACTTTTGTTTAAAGATCAAACCAGTCCAATTCAATTTTTTTGCCAATTGGCTCTTGAGTCCAAATAATTAATCTTTTTTCAATAATAAATTTTTTTTAGAATTAAATTTCATTTTTGTACTTTTAAAAATTATTTACCTTTCTATAAAAATCTTTTTTTAATTTTTATGCTAAAATACTAAATTTTTTATATTTCAAATTATAAAAAAATATTTATTATTAAAAAATAATATTATGTTAGATCAGAACTTATTTAATCTTTGAACAAAAGTATAGAAGTTTAATTGGCCCTTCAACAAAAATGCAGAAACTTAATTGGACTTATTTTCAAAGAAAGTCTAGTCCAGCATAGTTGAGACCATTGAAAGATGGTCAAGATTCAGAATGGAGAATATATTTGGGTGCTCCATATAGATCCTACAGAATTCTTCAAACACAAGACAGAATCTTCTTGAAACACCACCAAATGGTCCAAACCAAAGCAGAGACTGTCAGATTCCCCATTATGTATCCCCTTATTGAGTAAGGGAACATGAAGAACATAGAATCATTTACCCCTTCTTTGAAATCAAAGATTTCACAAAAATTCAATTCAATTCAATTCTTTTCTTTTCTATCAAATTTCTTGTTTGAAATGGAAAATTCATTTCTTGTTTAACTTATAAAATTTTCATTTTTAAAGAAAATGAAATCAACACACGATTTTATAAGAATTCATTTGAATTCTTTTCTAGCAAAATATATCATGCCAGAGAGAGTTGGAGAAAATAAATTAATAAAATTGGAGAGAAGATCTCTTACCAATGTCCTTCAAAGCAGACAGAGAGAGTTAACACTAGGAAGATGTCAACTAGTATCAAGCAAGTTTTGTTAGCATGGAGCCCCAGGGTTACGCTGAAAGGGAGATTGTTGGTCATACGGAGCCCAGAAATCAACCTTTTACTCCAGTACCATGTATGTTCCGGTACTCTGTGGACTAACAAATGTCCTCTCTATAAAATGCCCTAAAGGAAATATGGTGTGCCTTCCCCATCAGCAATTGCTTTTCATATAAATAGCGACTCATGATCTTAAGAGCTCACATATTGAATGTTTTCAAGCTGAACCAGACCAGCAAAGGATGGGTGACCTACCCAGAAGCTATTAACTAACAACAATAATGGTTTAGTCATAATTCCATTATTTGAGAAGTTGTTAACTAAATCTAATTAAACTAATGTTTAAATTAGTTCTGTATGACAAAAAAAAAACCCATAATCACAATCATTTTACTTATATCAAGTTAAAACTGTCATTTTATTGGTTACTATCCTAAGACTAATCAAAACTACATAGTTTTGAAAGTAAAAAAGCAGACCTAAACCTGAATGCTTTTAACATATTTTTTCACTTTGTGCAGCTCCCCAGCCAATGCCCCCAGTTCTCCTCCTTCAATACTTCCTCAGCCTTTCTGTCTCATTTTCCTTCGGCTCTTCCCTCAACCCACTTGAGGCGCCATTCGACTCCCTTCTCCAGGTTGTCTTAGTCGGTTCTTCTCCTGGTTGTCTCTCCTAGGTTCCCATTGACTCTCTCAACCAGTTATCTGCTCATTACTTAGCTCAAGTAAACCATTCATGTCAAATTGACATGTCATTTTGTATGTTTAACCCACTTCATGATAAAATTTGAACTCTTTCTGGGCATTTCGTATTGTTTCTTGGTATGATTCTCTTAGCTAATAGAATGCAATCAGCTAATGTCATTTTAATTTTGGAAGTAGCTACTGGTACTCTGGTACTGTCCCTTCATAATACTGGGTGATATTCTTTAATTCCATTCTACTCCTTTTCTGGTACTGTTTCTTTAGTTTTGGTCTTGCTTTTGGAAGTTACTTGAACAACTATAGCACTGAGTAAGAGTGTAAATGAATCAAGCTGCTCATGAGCTATTCAAGGCTTAACTCAATAGAAACTCTAATAGGCTCAGCTCGTCTTCTAATGAGCAAGGTCGATCTCAATTTTTAGGCTCGTTTAGTAAATAACCCAAGTTTGAACTCCATAACGTTCAAATTGTTTCTAAGTTCATGAGCAGACTCACGAAATAACTCGTTAAATAAGCTCGTGAATAGTTTCGTTAAGCAGGTTGAGTTTATATGTCTCAAAGAAATGAACTCAATGTTGAGCTAGCATAAAAGTTCATGAGCCAAGTTTGAACCTTTCAAGGCTTAGCTTTGCTTGGTTTGATTACTACACTACTAGATGATAGGAATATGAAGTATTCTAGAATATATGATAACAGAAAGGATAAAATTTGTTGGGAGAGAATTAGGAGTGGAAACATGTGACAGGACAACTGGCATAGAGGGGCAAAATTTTGTATAAAAAGAGGAAGAGGAGAATGGAAAGGGAACCTAAAAAATATCTCAGTTATTGCTCTGGTTAGAGGGGTAGGGTTCTTCTCTGCACAGCTTTCCTTGGGCGCTCTTAGAAGTCATTTTAATTTCTTTGTTTGGTTCTTCTATTGTTTATATTTCTGGTTGGGGATTGTAAATCTGTGAGGTGATGCATTACTAAGAGTTGTATTGTTTCCATTATCAACCAATACAAGTTATCAATACTTATCAAATTCACAACATTGGTCTTTCTGTTTACAATTCATCTTCGTTCCTAACTCTGTTAATTGGTCCAACCTGCTGAATCTTGAGGAGTTGGTACACAATAGAAAATAGAATAAAGAAGGTAGAGAAGAGATTGGAGAAGATAGAAAGGAACATGACAACCTTCCAAGAAAACTTAAATATCTATCATTGTGAGCTTGAAGAAAAATTTAATAGGATTGAGCATTTACTTACTGACCTATTATTGAAGGAAGCAAGGAAGCAACAGCTGGGAATGAAGAAGCGCTCCATCTATATCTTCATCCACGTCCGCCCAATAGTGACTTTGTGAGTGCTCATAGGAGTGATGGAGTTCTGTTTCTTAAGGATATAAAGTCCATTGCAAGCATCATTGAATTTCCTAAATTCTATGGAGACGACCCAGAAGAGTGGATTATTCATGCAGGGCAATACTTTGAAAATTTTGGCACTCATGTGAATATAAAGATTTATAAAGTTTTGATTAGCATGGAGGGACCCTCTCTTGATTGGTTTCGTGGGCTGCGACGACGGGGATTGTTTATTTTATTTCCACCATTTACAACCACAATCATGTCCCTTCTCTTATGTTGCACAATTTTAGTTATCACATCCATTATTTCCTTGTTTTTGATTTTGTTGATGGCTCCATATACTACCATAAAAGTGCGGATGGAGAGAGCTCAGCCTTGAGGACAAGGCTAGTCTTTTAGGGGGTAGTAATGAAAGGAATACGGAGTATTATAGAATATATGATGACAGAAAGGATAAGGTTTGTTGGGAGAATTTGGGGTGGAAACATGTGATAAGACAGCTGACATAGAGGGACAAAAATTTGTATAAAAAGAGAAAGAGAAAAATGGAAAGGGGATCTAAAAAATATCTCAGTTGTTGCTCTGATTAGAGGGGCAGGGTTCTTCTCTGCTCGGGAAGCTTTTCTTAAGGGCTCTTAGGAATCATTTTAATTTCTTTGTTTGGTTCTTCTATTGTTTATATTTCTGGTTGGGGAATGTAAATATGTGAGGTGCTGCATTACTAAGAGTTGTATTGTTTCCATCATCAACTGGTACAAGTTATCAATACTTATCATTCTATTTTCAGTTCATCTTTATTCCTTACTCTATCACTAGAGCTTAGAGATATACAGCTCCTCAAAATTTAAGAGCTTCTTT